>NW_020954227.1:964785-1162908 GCF_900497805.2 Vombatus ursinus
ATAGATAGATAGATAGATAGATAGATAGATAGATAGATAGATAGATAGATAGATAGAGGATACAGGGTGAGTTGAAAATGAAGGGGCTATATCTGGAGAATGAAATTAAAGGATGAGAGAGAATTATACTAGGAGAAGGAGAAAGGGAAAGGTAGAATGGGGTAAATTATCTCACAAAAAAAAACAGAAGAGAAAAGGCTCTTACAGTGGCGGAGAAACAGGGGAAGGTGAGAGGGAATGAGTGAATCTTATTCTCATTGGATTTGATTTAAGGAGGGAATAACATACACACTCAATTGGGTATGGAAATCTGTCTGGGACAAGAGAGTAGGGGGATGATAGAGAGGAGGGCAGATTGGGAAAGGGGGTAATCAGAAGCAAATACTTCTGAGGAGGGACAGGGTCAAAAAAAAGAATAGAATAAATGGGGGAGGGTGGGATAGGATTAAGGGAAATAGAGCTAGTTTTTCACAGCATGTCTACTATGGAAGTGTTTTGCATAACTTTACATATATAACCTATATTTAGTTGCTTACCTTATCAGTGAGGGTGGGTGGGGAGGGAGGAAGGGAGAAAATTTGGAACCCAAAGTTTTAAAAACATATGTTTAAAAAAAATGTTTTCACATGCAACTGGGAAATAAGAAATACAGGAAATGGGGTACATTAAATCCATCCTGCCCTACAGGAAAATTGAAGGGGAAGGGGATAAGAGAAGAGGGGGAGAGAAAGAAGGGAAGGCAGACTAGGGGAAGGGGTATTCAGAATGCATGCTATCTTGGGGTGGGGGAGGGGCGAGATGGGGTGAAAATTTGGAACTCAAGATCTTGTGGAAGTAAATGTTGAAAACAAAAAAATAAATAAAATTACCATAAAAAAAAGAAAAAAAATGTGGTACCCCAAACTAAACTCCCCTTGCATTTGACTACACAAATAATAGGGAATCCTATAGCTCTGAACGCTATTTTGGGTCAATAATTTTTAGAAATAGTGAAGTCTTTTTTTTAAATAAATTTTCTTCTTACACAAGCCCAATCAATTTGTTCATTTAAAAAGAATATTTCACAAAGTTAATTTAGAAATTTTAACCATTTATTTAGTTAGGTGACTAGATAGATATAACTGAGTAATTTTCACACCTCAAGTGTATATAGTTAATCATTTTGCTTGCGATAGCTAAGTTGTTTAACACTGACTTGATTATACGTTACCTTGAGAACCTTGTATTTGTCTTTCTTATCATTTCTTCATAGGCAAAAAATTAAAACATCCCTTTTCTTTTAATTATCCTTTGCTACATGTGTTTCAGTAACTGTTTTATATATTTCTTTCTAAATGTTTCATATCTGGCATTTGGAAAGTGTGTTGAACACATTTTTAGGTAAAAGCATCAACAATTAGTAAAAAGTTTCTAAGCCATCTCCTCTCCCTACACTTTCTATGCCATTGGAACTGTCTTCTGATTGCTCAGATATAGTATACATATTGTGATATTTCAATTACTTTCTCCAAGTTGTTTTCTCATTTAGGTCTTTTTTTCACATAAAATTCATTTGGAGAGAGAAGTAGAATGCTTGATTATTCCATATAATCTTTGAAACTTCTAGTTGGTGTCTTCACCCTAAATATGAAAATTAGGTAAAAGATTATTAAGAGAGGATTCTGGTAAGACAGCAGAATAAGACAGGAAATACTGGGATCTCCAAATTTCTCCCATAAACAAGATAGATCATTTCTTCAAAGTGAATGTTGAGTAGCAGAAATAAGTAAAAGTCAGGGGAAAACAGTTATCCTCTGAAGACAATTTGGAAAGACCTTATAAAAGACCTGACCACCCTGGGTGAAGGCTTGGCTGATTGAAATGTAAACACCTACAGGCAGATTCTGCTGAATCAACAAATGACAAACCTTAAGGGCAGCTGGATCAAGTCTCTCCTCAGGAACTTTCACTTCCTAGATAGTGTGGTGATTGGATGACTGAGTAGGGAAAGATTATTGTCTCAGGACACCAGTCCTGAGTTGACCAGACATGTTCTGGGCCTGTGGCTGTGGGCAAAGAGGAATAAGCTAATGCCCAGTGAGTGTGGTAGCAAAGGAGAGAGAACTCTGCTGGCTGTGGGAACTTGCAAGAGAACAGAGCCACCAGTTTCAGTTTCAGGGCAGAGAGGTGAGCTAAAGTTTGTAGCTGTAGGAAGTTTGTAGCAAGAGCATTTGTGGTGACAGTGTGGCTGGGGGCCCTAGTTGTGGCTCAGGGACAGAGAAGAGTGGCCAAAGTTGTGCCCCTAGAGAATGTTTAGAAAAAAACAGTACAAAAATTTGAAGCCTGAGGCATCACCCCCACACATACACACACCCACACTCCAGGACTAGAACCTGACTAACAATTAGCTGCTAAAAAAATAGGAGTAAGCAAGGGAGAAAGAACCTGACCATAGAGAGCTACTATAGGGATAGAGAATTTCTTCATACTCATAAGAAGATAGTAAAGTTTTAAAAAGCCACACCTGGGTAGGATTCTGGGAAGATTGCAGAGTAGGTCAGAAAATTCCAAGCTGTCCAGATTTCTCCCACAAACAAAACAAAATAGTGCCTCAGGGTGGACTTAAAAAGCTGTAAAAAATAAATAAAAGTTGGGACAGAACAGTGGTCCTCCTGGGACAACCAGAGAAGATCCAAAGAAAAATCCCAAGACCAAGGTTTGGTCCCTATAAAGTGTGAACACCTCCAGAATAGTTCTGCTGAAACAGCAAGTGGCAAGCCCTAGGGCTAGATGCATTAGGAGGTAGCCTAGGCCTCAACCACAGGAATTTTCACCTCCCAGACAGTGTGGGGAGTCAGACATCTAAGTGTGGGGAAGACTGAGGGAACTTCTGCTGATAAGGGACAGCAGACCCAGTTGTGCTGCTGAGATGCAGCCCTGGATGAGAAGGAACCAGCACATGCCCGGTGACTGCAGAAGCAGTGGGGTGGTGATGCCACTGGCTGTGGGCACTTACAGGATGGCAGAGTTCTTAGTTTCAGTTCCCGGCCAGAGGGGAGAACTGAAGGAAGATATGAGGCCAGAGGCACAATCCCCCATACTCCAGGACTAGAAATGATTACAATAATAAGCTGCTACAAATAGATTTTTTAAAATGAGCAGGTAAAGGAGAAAGAACCCAACTACAGAAAGTTACTATAGGAATAGAGTTGACTGTGGCTTGTCTTCAGAGGAGGATACTGAAGCAAAGTCTCCCCTACCCCAAAGAGTAATGTCAAATTGTCACCTATCTGCCCAAAAAGAATTCATAGAACATTTTTAAAAAGAATTTAAAAATCAAATGAGAGAGATTGAAGAAAATTTTTTTTAAAAAAATAAGAGCAATCCAAGAAAAACAAGATCATGAAAAGAAAGTCATCCAATTGGTAAAGGAGATCCAGAATTTGAAGGGAGAAAATGACTCCTTGAAAATTAGAATTGGGTAAGGGGAAGCCAGCAAAGTTATGAGACCAAGAAATAATAATAAAACAAAATATAAAGAATGAAAAAAAGAGAATGTGAAACATCTCATAAGGAAAACAACTGATCTAGAGAACAGATAAAAAATAGAAAACATAATAATCAGACTACCTGAAAGCTATGTTAAAAAAAAAAGAATTTCGATACAATAATACAAGAAACAATTAAAGAAAACTGTCCTGAAGCATTTGAACAAGAGGGGAAAGTAGAAATAGAAAAAATCCACTGATCACCACCATCTGAAAGAGATCCTAAGAGGAAACTCATAAGAATATCATAATCAAATTCCAAGATCCCCAGCTCAAGAAGAAAATATTATGAGCAACAAGGAAAAACAATTCAAATATGGTGGAGCCAAGATCTAGCAGCAGTGACACTAAAGAACACAGGTCTTGGAACATTGTATAGTGAAGAGCAAAAGAACTGGGGTTGCAGCCAAAATATCATACTCAGAGGTTAAGCATAATCCTGAATTTAAAAAAAAAAGACATCCAATGAATTGCCAGACTTTCAGGATTTTGTTGCCAAAAAGGCTAAGGGAATAGGGAGGGGGGAGAAGATAAGGTAAGGAGTTTTAGAGGAAACCCTATTCACATCAGATCTGGGTTAAAGAAGGAACAAAAGATATACATTTAGAAGGGAATAAAAGTTTTCTAAATTTATAGAAAAATAAGAAGGTGAAGGAATAGGATAAGGTGGGAGTGGTATAGAAGGGTATCTACATGAACAAGAAAAAGATAAAGAGGGAATAATATATATTTGGAAGACTATAAAAGTCTTCTAAATTCAGATAGAAATAGAGGGTAAAGGGAAAGGGTTGTGGGGCAAGGATAAGAAAGGGATCTTTGGAGAGGGGTAGGTAAAGTAATAGTCGGGCAAGGTAGAGAGAAAGTAGAGGAGTCAGGAGGGATAGAAAATAAAAGATGAATGCAAGCATAAAATGAAGATCAGGAGTAGAATTTATTAGGAAAAAAAGTTAAAGCTAAAATAGATTTAATCAAAAGAGAAAAATAGGGAAACTATACTATAACTATATAACTAGAGAGTATATGGTTGCAATACTGTTGTGGTATAGGAAATGATGAGTTGATGTTCTTAGAAAAATATTAAAAGACATGGACTTGGGAAGGAAGATGTTATCCACTCTCAGAGAAACAGAGGACAAACTAGTATAGTATTACATAGATGCATATGAATGAGTATATCTATATATGAGTATGATTATAAATATTTAAGTATACATGTATATGTAAATGTATGTGTGTATATGTATTTATATATTTGTATGTACACATGTATGAGTGCATGTGGTGTGTGGTGTGTGTGTGTGTGTGTGTGTGTGTGTATCTCCATGCTCAATTGTAGACTTCTTGGGGGAATGGGGGAGGAAAGGGGAAAATAAGAACAAAATAAAAAGTGCACAGTAGAGAACAAAAGAAAGCTTACAAGGAAGCAAAGAAAAGATGGATAGTTCTGAACACAATGTACAGTATTTATTATATAAGCTTTCTTGAAATGGAAATTTATTGCTGTATATGTTGAATCTTCTTTTGTGTTCTGCTATTCACATGACAATGTTTTTTTTTCTTTTTTTAATTTGTATTTAAGTTTTAGTATTTAAGTTTAAAATAAACTAACACAAAATAAAATAAAAAGCCACTCCTACTTTAAAGAAAAATGTCAAATGATCACAAGTCTAAAAAGATTTCTTTGAAGAACTTCAAATGGACTTTAAAAATCAAGTAAAAGGGCTTAGATCCTTAAAATCTAGCCACTGCTCAAATTCTTATAATCTAACCATGGGCTCATATTCTTAAAATCTAGCCAATAGCTCACTAACATTCAGACTCCTTAAAAGTCTGCCTAATATGACAGATGTTCTAATAAATTTTGTCTTTAGCTGAAAGAAGGCTTGGGTCGAATTCTTTCGGGCAGAATCCATGTATTGTGATTTTGGGGTCCCAGCACTCCTAGATCCCTAAACCTCAACATTTTGGAGGCCCATACGTCAAACTGCCTAACCCCAAGTTCTTCTCTAGCCAAGACTGGAAGGTATGTAAGCCTACCCCCCACACACACACCCCTTTCTTGCTCTGCAGTTGGGGTTGCTTTCCAAGCAGTAAGGCTTGGAGGTGCTTTTTGGGCAGATAGTTACAAGTCTGTCTCACACTCAGCCTGACACTGCCAGGCTCTCAGTCCACTGGGTCAGCTCGAGGCCGTGGAACTGGGTACACCTTCCGCAAAATAGAGGACAAGGACAGATGCCCTATCCAGAAGTGTGTGTCTAATTCTGTCAATTCTCTTGGCTTTAGGGAATTGGGGGGAAAAAAAACTGCAGTTGCTTTTTGCTTCCTTAAGGCTTACTTACTCCCTTCCCTTTACACCCCTGAAACCTCCTTCATAGAACAGTTAGAACAGTTAAAAATATCTCGGCAGTTTCTGGAGGTTTTGTGATTGATCATTAAGGTATTTTGAAACTCCTCCTTACAACTCTGGTCACTCTTTTTTCCCATTCCCTTCCCCCGAGTCAAGAGGGTATCTGTTAACCCCTGTCATAGGAGAAGAGAGTTTCACCCTTTACCTCTCACCTTTGATTTTACCCTCCCTCATCTGGGAAAGGAAGGAGGGCAGAGGGGCAGCAGCTACGGTGTAGGGCCCCCTGGCAATAGCCTTGGGCCCTAGGGCAACCTTTGCCTGGAAGCATCCCCCAGGTTCAGCACATCCTGCTCATTGTAATGAAGCTAGCCTCTGAACTTGGGTAACCACACTCCTCTAAATTTGTATTTTTAACTGTTCATGATGAGACGTTGATTCTCTGTGTAAAGTAATTTGGAAATGCATTAACAAAACTGAAGTCACCTGATTGGTAATGGGTTTGTTTCAAGTTTCAAATTGGTGAACTTTTTGTATCAGTTATGTCAAACAACTTTTCATAATTTGGTTACTGCTAAAATAATTTGGCTATTGTTAGTTATTGTTTAATGTGTAAACTAGCCAAAAAGCTTGTTTGGGTTATTATGTATGTCTTGCTGAGAATTTGCAAGTATATAGAAATCTCTAATGATTGGCTTTTTACATCAGGACAAATTTAAGTTTGAGATGCAAATCCTGGAAAAGTTTTTCCTGAGCTGTGATTAGTGAAACTTGCTGTTTGAAATAAAAGCTCATAGGATTTTATTTTGAGTTGTCTGATAGATCATTATCCACCAATAATCAATAATCCACCATGTGAGAAATGCCATAAGCTACCCAGAGAATATGATACTGGTGGGAAGTCAGCATCAGGAAAAGCTGAGAGAACAATTTTAGCCTCAGTCTAAGATGGAATCCTCCTGGCTCAGTTTCCCCAATGATGTTCCTTTGAAAAGGAATGTTACTCACCTGGCTATTCCTGAGTCTGGCTATGAGGTGGATTTGATACTGCATGGTTGGACAACTGAGTTATCTGAATCCAAACAGAGCTAAGGATGTTTTATCCTGTCATTTGGGCCCTGCAGTCTTTTCTGTCAAATTTGTGTCTTCCAGACTACAGGCCTTCACCTACAGTTGGTAGCAAACAGTGGGTACCAGCCAACATCCCCTCCATTGTTCCCTGGATGCAGCCTGAGCTCGGTTCCAGTAAACCTCCTCTTTGGGATCCACACGAGGCAGAGAGAGCTCTACACTCCTTGCCAGCAGGAAGCAGTTTCAGAAGCCAAGACCTTCACCCCTTACCCCAAAATAATTTGGGTCCCATTTGTTTGAAGGGGGGATGATGAGGATGGAATCTAGATCCCAAAAAGAAAAAACCCTGAACTTTCCCACCGGCTAAGTCTCTGATGTTTGCCTGAGGCTATAATCCCATCAACTGGCCTTTTGTTATTGCCTACACTCAAACTGCCAATTCTCTGTTACCCTTAACCTAGCCTAGCCCTCCATTGTCTTACCTCCCTATGACCCTAGGCCACTTCCTACCCTTAATCCTATCCAGGCCCCGTTCTCCCTTGGCTATGTAGTCCAGGACCTTGGAGTTCTATTACCTCATAGACTATTTGGCCGCTCCTAGATCCCTCCCATATATAAGGTCCATCTTGTCTCCATTAAGGTGTTTAGATTCTTATAATCTAGCCATGGGCTGAGATTCTTAAAATCTAGCCAATAGTTCACTAACATTCAGACTCCTTAAGAGTCTGCCCAATATGATGGACATTCTAATAAGCATTGTCTTTGGCTGAAAAAAAAATCAAATAAGAGATTGAGGAAAAATTACAGAAAAAATAAGAACAATCCAAGAAACCCAAGTGGAAGCTAATGACATAAGACACCAAAAAAAACAAACAAACAAAAAAGAAAGAAAGAAAGAAATAATAGAAGAGAATGTGAAACATCTCAGTAGTAATTACAAGTAGTATTACAAGAAATCATGAGGGAAATTGCCCTGATGTTCTAGAATGAGAGGATAAAATAGAAATAAGAAAATCCATCTATCACCACCTGAAAGAGATCATAAGATGAAAATTCACAGGAACATCATAGCCAAGTTTTGAAGCCTTCAAATTAAGAAGAAAATACACAAACAAGAAAAAAAAACAATTTAAATACTGTGGAGCTACAGTCCTGTTAACAGAAGATCTAGACTCTAGCATTAAAAGAGCAAAGGGCTTGGAACATTGTATTTTGAAGAGCAAAGGAGCTGGGTTTGCAACCAAGAATAATTTAAATGGGGGAAAAATTGACATTTAATGAACTGTTCAGTTCAGTGACAAAAAGACTAGAACTCAATGGAAAATTTGACATATAGGATGTAAGAGAAACATAAAGTAAACATTAAAGACCAGTTATAATGGACTTAAAAAGGTTTCAAACTGTTTACTTCTTATATGGGAAAATGTTATCTGTACTCTTAACAATTGTTATCATTACTTGAGTGGTCTGAAAGAGATAGATAGAAGTCTTGGGGTTGAATTGAGTATGATGGGATAATTCTTTTTCATAACATTTCACTTTTATTTTTTTAATAATTTATTTTTAGTTTTCAACATTCACTTCCATAAGATTTTGAGTTTTACATTTTCTACTTCTTCTCCTCTCCCTCTACTCCCAAGATGGTGTGCAAACACCATAGGCTCAACTTATACATGCATATTAAGCATATTTTCATATTAGTCATGATGTAAAAAAACAATTAGAACTAATGGGAAGAACCACAAGAACAAAGCAATAAAACAAAACAACAAAGGAAAAGGAGGGCAAATAGTATGCTTCCATCTGCATTCAGCATTTTCCATCATGAGTCTTTTGGAGATGTCTTTAGATGTTTGCATTGCTTGGAAGAGCCAAGTCTATCAAAGTCAGTCATCGCACAGTGTGGCTATTACTGTGTACAATGTTCACCTGGTTCCCCTCATTTCTTATCAACAGTTGATATAAGTCTTTCCAGGTTTTTCTGAGGTCTACCTGTTCATCATTTCTTATAGCACAATAATACTCCATTATATTTATATACCCCAACTTGTTCAGCCATTCCCCAATTGATAGGCATCCCCTCAATGTCCAATTCTTGGCCAACACAAAGAGAGCTACTATAAATATTTTGTACATGTAGGTCCTTTTCACTTTTTCATGATCTCTTTGGATACAGACCTAAAAATGGTATTGCTGGGCCAAAGGGTATGCACAATTTTATAGCCCTTTGGGCATAGTTCCAAATTGCTGTCCAGAATGGTTGGATCCGTTTAGAACTCCACCAACAATGCATTAGTATTCCAATTTTCCCACGTCTTCTCCAACATTTATCACTATCCTGTTTTGTCATGTTACCCAATCTGATGGGTATATTGTGGTACCTCATAATCATTTTGATTTGTATTCCTTTAATCCATAGTGATTTAGAGCATTTTTTCATATGACTACAGATACCTTTAATTCCTTCCTCTGAAAACTGCCTGTTCATAAGCTTTGACCATTTATCAATTGGGGGATGACTTATATTCTTATAAATTTGAGTCAGTTGTCTATACATTTTAGAAATGAGGCTTTTATCAGAGACACTGGCTGTAAAAATTCTTTCCCAGTTTTCTGCTTCCCTCCTAATCTTGGTTGCATTGGCTTTGTTTGTGCAAAAACCTTTCAATTTAATGTAATCAAAATTATCCATTCTGAATTTCATAATGTTCTCTGTCTTTTGTTTAGTCATAAATTCTTCCCTTCTCCATAGATACAAAAGGTAAACTAATCTTTGCTTTCTTAGTTTGCTTATAGTCTCTATCTTTATATATAAATCCTCTACCCATTTTGACTTTGTCTTGTTATAGGGTGTAAGATGTTGATCTATGCCCAGTTTTTGCCATACTTTTTTTTCCAGTTTTCCCAGTAGTTTTTGCTAGTGATTTTTCTATCCCAGAAGCTGGAGTTTTTGGATTTATCAAATAGTAGATTAGTATAATCATTGACTGTTGTGTCTTTCATACCTAACCCATTCCACTGATCCGCAACTCTATTTCTTAGCCAGTACCAAGTAGTTTTGATAATTGCTTTTTATAATACAATTTAAGATCTGGTACAGCTAGGTCACCTTCCCTTGCATTTCTTTTTATTAGTTCCCTTGATATTCTGGACCTTTTGTTCTTCCAGATGAATTTTGTTATTGTTTTTTCTAGCTCTATAAAATAATTTTTGGTAGTTTGGTATAGTAGACTGGTATGGTGATGAATAAGTAAGTTAATTTAAATAGAATTGTCATTTTTATTATATTAGCTTGGCCTACCCATGAGCAATTGATATTTTTCCAATTATTTAGATATGACTTCATTTGTGTGAAAAGTGTTTTGTAATTTTGTTCATATAGTTCCTGTGTTTGTTTTGGCAGGTAGACTCCCAAACACTTTATAATGTCTACAGTAACTTTAAATGGAATTTCTCTTTCTATCTCTTGCTGTTGGGCTTTGTTAGTAATATATAGAAATGCCAATGATTTGTGTGGGTTTATTTTGTATCTTGCAACTTTGCTAAATTCGTTTATTATTTTAAGTAATTTTTAACTTGATTCTCTAGGATTCTCTAAGTATACCATCATATCATCTGCAAAGAATGATAGCTTTGTTTCTTCTTTGCCTATTTTAATTACTTCAATTTATTTTCCTTCTCTGATTGCTATAGCTAACATTTCTAGCACAATATTGAATAACAGTGGTGATAATGGACATCCCTTGTTGCACCCCCGATCTTATTGGAAATGCTTCTAGCTTAATCCCATTACATATAATACTTGCTGATGGTTTTAGATAGATGCTATCTATCATTTTCAGGAAGACTCCATTTATTCCTATGCTTTCTAAACTTTTTAATAGAAATGGGTGTTGCATTTTGTCAAATGCTTTTTCTGCATCTATTGAGATACTTATATGATTTCTGTTAGTTTTTTTTGTTGATATAGTCAATTATGCTGGTAGTTTTCCTAATATTGAACCAGCCCTGTATTCCTGGTATAAATTCTACCTGGTCATAGTGTATTGTACTAGAGATAAGTTGTTGTAATCTCTTTGCTAATATTTTATTTAAAATTTTTGCATCTATATTCATTAGAGAGATTAGTCTGTAATTTTCTTTCTCTGTTTCAGCTCTTCCTTGTTTAGGTATCCAGCACCATATTTGTATCATAAAAAGAATTTGATAGAACTCCTTCTCCATCTAATTTCCCAAATATTTTATATAGTATTGGAATTAGTTGTTCTTTAAATGTTTGATAGAATTCACTTGTAAATCTATCTGGCCCTGGAGATTTTTTCTTAAGGAGTTCATTGATGGCTTGTTCAATTTCTTTTTCTGAAATGGGGTTAAGTATTTTATTTCCTCTTCCATTAACCTGGACAATTTATAGTTTTGTAAATATTCATCCATTCACTAAGACTCAAATTTATTGGCATATAGTTGGGCAAAATGGCTCCTAATTCTTGTTTCAATTTCCTCTTTGTTGGTGGTGAATTCAACTTTTCATTTTTGATGCTGTTAATTTGGTTTTCTTCCTTCTTTTTTTAAATCAAATTAACCAAAGGTTTATCTATTTTATTGGTTTTTTTTCATAAAACCAGCTTAGTTTTTTAGTTATTTATAGTTCATACATATTTATATATGTTTATATTTATAGCTCAATAATTATCTTAATTTCAATTTTATTAATCTCTCCTTTAGCTTTCAGAATTTCTAATTTGATATTTAATAGGGAATTTTTAACTTGTTCTTTTTCTTGCTTTTTGAGTTGCATGCTCAATTCATTGATCTCCTCTTTATCTATTTTAGCCATGTAAGCATTTAGAGATATAAAGCTTCTCCTAAGGAATGCTTTCACTGCATCCCATAAATTTTGGTATGTTGTCTCATTATTGTCATTCTCTTGGATGAAGTTATTTATTGTTTCTATGATTTGTTGTTTGACCCACTCATTCTTTAGGATTAGATGATTTGGTTTCCAATTAATTTTTACTCTTTCAATCGCCCTTTATTACATGTAATTTTTATTGCATCGTGATCTGAAAAGGTTGTATTTAGTATTTCTGCCTTTCTGCATTGGATTGTGAGGTTTTTATCCCCTAGTACATGGCCAATTCTTGTGTAGGTGCCATGTGCCACAGAGAAAAATTTATATTCCTTTCTGTCCCCATTCAGTTTTCTCCAGAGGTCTACCATATTCAACTTTTCTAAAATTCTATTCATCTCAACTGGTTTTTTTTGTTTATTTTGTGGTTAGATTTATCTAGTTGTGAGAGGGGAAGATTAAGGTCTCCCGCTAGTATATTTTTGCTGTCTATTTCTTCCTGTATCTCCCTTAACTTCTTTAAGAATTTGAATGCTGGGGGAGGGGGGGCGGGAAGAGGCTAGTAAGATGGAAGATGAGGAGGTCGCTGAGATCTGGGAGAAGGTGGCCGACTGTGGGGAAACAGACAGGTTGTTGGGGGAAAAAAAACAAACTGAAGATCACCCAAAAGGAAAGCAGGAAATGTATGTCTCCTCCCAAAGTTCCCATTGTTATTCAGGCCATAGCCTTCCCTCAGGACCCCCTCCTCAAATATGGATCCTCCAAAGACCCACAAGCACCGGGTTGTCAGTTGCCCCAATTCTAGCAGCAGGCCAGCCCTCGCTGTGAAGTCCTTGGCTCAGTGTGACGCAGAATACGCGGAGGCCCAGACGCGGATCCTCAGTAGCGTCAGCCCTGAGGAATAACAAGAAAAGGCCGACCAGAATCTCCCAGCCCAAAGATACCGGACAGCCCAATAATGTGATCAGGCAACCCCTGGGTCTTCATGGTTCACACGGCTTCAAGCAGCATAAACAAATGTGTGTGCCAGAAGATGCTGCTGCTGCCGCTGTTCCCACTACCACCAGGGTCGTCCGCCACAGGTCGCACTGCCATGGCGGACCGCAGGACTTAAGCAGAGGGAATGACCTGATTTTCTTGCATTGTGATCCTCTTTGCTCCACCCACTGTGACCTTCAACCCCATGCACTGTGACTCCCAAACCCCTTTTCCCATTGTGATTGGCACTTCAACAAAGGTTGTCCCAAGTCGCTGTAAAAGGAGAAGGTGGGGGCATGAAGTGAGTTGGGGGGCCCACCGCAGACTTAGAACAGAGAGTCAGATTGTGCCACTTGGGGTGAAGCCAGTGCCAGCAATAACAATTTTTCATGCCCATTAATATGGGATTTCAAAACATAAATGGGAACAACACCAAATGTTCCTGTCTTTATCACTTAAATAGCAAGTTCCATTTGAAAGAATTGTTTTGTTTTGCTTTTTTCCTTTTCTGTTTGTTTATTTGTTTGTTTCAGAGTCTGATTTGCAAGAAATGCATGGGAGGGGTTTTAGCTGTTAAATGAATTTTCATTTTAATTGAGAAGGGTAATTGATAGTCTTCTAAGATGTTTCAATGAATTTGCAGAAACATTAACAGACTGGATTTTGGTAAGTTTAACTTCTTGTTCTCTGCTCCTATTGCTGCCCCTAAAAGGGCTCCCCCCATTACCTGTCCCCGATGAACCTCATCTTGTTGGGGCTTTTCACTGAGACCAGGCTGGCAGGAGGCACCACTAGTATTCAAGGAGGTGGTGAAAGCAGACAGACTTGCCCTCCCTTTCTCCCCAGGCTGGTCTCTCCACCCCAGCATTCACATGGGCTATTTCCAGCCAAGAGTTCAGGGTGAGGGAGGGAGGGAGACTTGTCATACCCAGGTTTACAAGCAAGGAAAACTATATTTACTCAGTATTTTGATTTCTTATCCAAGGAAAACATGGGAACGACTCTGGTTTCAAGGCCTCTGGTGATAAGCCATCTGTACAGTGTTGTCAGAGGGTAGCTCGATTTCCTAGCCACAAGATTTGAAATCTTAGAAGCCAGGGCCTGCTAGCGCTCAGCTTATGGTACCAGTCCAGAGCTGAACCTGGCACCTTTCCTTCTAGGAGTCATTGCTTTGGGGACTAACCATACTGAATAACATTTGGAAAGAAGCCTCTGGTCATGCATTAGTTGGTGATGACAGACTGGTTCCCTGTAGGTCAGTGTTCACTTGCTCAACTAGATGCCTGACCTTCCAAAGCAGAGTCCGGAGGAGGGTTTTCTACACCCCATCCGGATTCTGAAAATTCAGCTTTGCTCCTTAGACCCAGGTAGAGGAAGAAGTTGTTGCCTAAAGTGACTTCTTGCTGCCTGTATACTGTGGAAAGGTCTACCTTTCTTCTCATTCCCCATCTCCTCTCTTCTACTGCACTGATTCTTCCTAGGACTTAGTTATTAGCCAATTCTTGCTTCTGATTTTAACTGACAAGTTTCCAAGGGATCTGGAGATTGTTGCATTTCACAGGTAGTGTGTGTGCACTGCCAAGCTATATTTAGACCCAGTGTGGCAAGTTGAGTTTGCTAGAGTGCCCTGAGCTTTGCCATGTTTCAGTGGTGGCATGTGTGCTGTCTTTCATGTCCTATCTTATCCTGTCCTGCCATGGGGTCAGGCCAAGCAGGGGGAAAGGGCTACAATTAGGAGACAGCCTGCCACTCTTTGCAGTCACTGCCTGCTCCAAAGTGAGGGTCTTAGTGGGTTGATCCTGAGGAGGAGTGGTGCCACAGTGAGTGAAAAGGACATCACTACCATTGGCCCATAAAACAGTGGCATCAGATCACCTCCTTTCCCAGGGAATTACCTCCAGGAGTGGCAGAGAGAAGGGGAAGCCTGCTGTCCTTAGTTCTGACCAACTCACCTGAGTACACAGTCTACATAACTCATTGACCCAAAAAGAATGGGGGCAGAGAACTCCCAAGGCAAGCCCTGGCCACAGAGGGCCCCAGGTTCCTGTGCCCAAGTGTGCACATCTCGGGCCCAGGAGAGGGCTTCCTGCCCAGGGAAAGACCTTCTTGGGTCCTTTTTGCAATGTTAACGGTGCGTGTGTGTCTGAAGGTGGGGAGAGCCCCTCAGGCCTGGAGCTTAGCCCTCCTTTGCTGAGGTGAGACTCAACATCATTCTGTGCCCCTAGCAGCTCCAGCACCAAGGATTTGTCTTGATTCCCCAGAGTGGGAAAGGCAAGAGAAGTAAATAGGAAAATATATTATGTGTGTTGAGTTGTGGAGTTGGGTCAAGGAGATGGGAGGAGGAGGGGCTGGGCTTTCTGTGGTTGTCCACATCTTTCTTAAGTGCATTTCCTTTGGTTGAGTTTTGCTCTGTTTTATTTGTTTTTATTTTTAAAGTGAGCTGTGGATTTTGGCTTAGGAAATTCGGGATGGGGGTGAAGGGCAGTAACCCTAGGCTACTGCCCCTTTAGCTACCTGTCCATGGTAACATCCTCTCCTCCAGCTCCTCTGACCCCATGGGCCAGGCCTCTGACCTCCTGGCTTAACAGCTTCCAATGAACCACTTCTCCCACATCAGTCTAGGTAACCAAAGGAGCTGGGGGTGCAGGGGCTGCTAATTAGCCCCTCTTAGTTTGATCAATCAGGATGCTCCCCTCCTGCAGGCAGGAGACAGCACCCCAGAAGCCCATCCCAGCCCTCCTTGGCAGAGCCTTCCTGTTGTAGAAAGGTGGGGCCACACTTGGCCACTCCTGACCCAGAGTCTTGAGAGACCTCTTGGAACCTTGTTTCAAGTTGTTATGTACCACCCCCTCTTGGGTGAGACAAGGTCCCCTTGGGTGTGTTCAAGGGAGAAGAGTAGGAAAGGGAGGGAGAGATGCCATATATTCTACAGTTCTGCCCTGCTGGAGTAGCTGAGCATCTCACTGAACTCCCACCCCTCTCCAAGCTTCCCCAAGTCAGCAGATTAAGCATGTTATAAATTGTATTTTCAATAAATGTTTTAAACTTCTCAAAAAAATGTTAAAAAAAGATTTTGGATGCTATACCACTTGGTGCGTATATATTTAGTAATGATATTGCTTCATTGTCCATGGTACCTTTTAGCAGGATGTAGTTTCCTTCCTTATCTCCTTTAATTAGATCTATTTTTGCTTTTGCTTTGTCTGAGATCAAGATTGCTACCCCTGCTTTTTTTTTTTACTTCAGCTGAAGCATAATATATTCTGCTCTAGTCTTTTACCTTTACTCTATGTGTAAACTCTGCTTCAAATATGTTTCTTGTAAAAAAACATATTGTTGGATTATGATTCTTCATCCACTCTGCTATCCATTTCCATTTTATGGGAGAGTTCATCCCATTCACATTCATAGTTATGATTACTATCTATGTCTTCCTCTCCATCCTATTACTGCCCCCCCATTTATGCTTTTCTCTGTCCTTTCTCCCTTTCCTTTGCTTCCCACCACTGCCTCCCTCAGTCTGCCCTCCCTACTATTAGCCCCCTCCCTTTTCTTCCACTTTACCCTTTTTACTTCTTCCCTTACTTCTATTTACCTCCCCTTTTTCTTCCCCCTTTCCCCTCCTACTTCCTATAGAGTAAGTTGGATTTCTGTACCTAACTGATTATGTTAGTGCCTCTTAGAACCATATCTGATGACAGTAAGATTCAAACAATGCTCATCTCCCTCCCTTTTCCCCCTCTACTCTAATAGGTTTTTGTGCCTTTTCATGTGATGTGATTTACCCTAGTCTGCCTCCTCCTTCCCTCTTCTCCCAGTACAATCCTTTTCATCAATTAATTAGATTATTTTTTTTACCATCACATCAAAGTCAACTTATACTCATGACCTCTGTCTAAATATACCCCTTTTAGGGGCAGCTAGATGGAGCAGTGGATAGAGCACTGGCCCTGAAGTCAGGAGTTCCTGAGTTCAAAACTAGCCTCAGACCAAACACTTGACACTTACTAGCTGTGTGACCCTGAGCAACTCACTTAACCCTGATTGCCTAAAAAGAAAAATAAATAAATATACCCCTTTTAAATGTCATAATAACATTACAGTTCTCAAGAATTACAAATGTCTTCATCTTTTCTAGGGATGTAAACAGTTTGCCCTTATTAATAACATATTTGTTGGGGTTTTTTTCTCTTTCTGTTTGCCTTTCTATGCCTCTCTTGAGTCTTGTATTTGAAGGTCAAATTTTCTGTTGAGCTCTGTTCTTTTCATCAGGAAGTTTTGGTGGAAGTCCCCTATTTCATTGAATTTCCATCTCCTCCCCTGAAAGATTATGCTCAGTTTTGTTGGATAGTTGATCCTTGGTTGTAATCCAAGCTCCATTGCCTTATGGAATATTGTATTCCACACCCTATGATCTTTTAATGTAGACGCTGCAAGGTCCTGCCTAATCCTGACTGTGGTTCTGTGACATATAAATTGTTTCTTTCTGGCTGCTTGCAGTATTTTCTCTTTGACCTGGTAATTTTGGAATTTGGCTACTATATTCTTTGGCATTTTCCATTTGGGATCTCTTCCACGAGGTGATCTGTGGATTCTTTTGATGACTAATTTATCCTCTGGGTCTAGGACCTCAGGGCAATTTTCCTTGATGATTTCCTGAAGGATGTTGTCCAGGCTCTTTTTTTCATTGTGGTTTTCAGGTAGACCAATAATTTTTAAAATTGTCTCTCCTGGATTTAATTTCTAGGTCAGTCATTTTACCAATGAGGTATTTTAGGTTTTTTTCTATTTTTTCATTCTTTTGTTTCTGTTTGACTGATTCTTGATCTCTCATAGAGTCATTAGCTTCCACTTGCCTCATTCTAATTTTTAACAAGTTGTTTTCTTCTATTAGATTTTGTACCTCCTTTTCCATTTGGTCCATTTTATTTTTTAAGAAGTTCTTCTCTTCAGTGAGTTTCTGTGTCTCCTTTTCCATTTGGCCAATTCTACTTTTTAAGGGCTTATTTTCTACAGTTAATTTTTGTCCTTCCTTTTCCAAGCTATTGACTCTCTCTTGCATACCTCTCATTTCTTTTCCCAATTTTTCTTCTACCTCTCTTATTAGACTTTTAAAATCCTTATTCAGCTCTTCCAAGAAGGCTTTTTGGACTTGAGAGCAACTCATATTCCCCTTTGAGGTTTTAGATGTGGGTATATTGACAATGTTGTCCTCTTCTGAATTTGTACCTTGATCTTCCCTTTCCCTGTAAAAAGAATCTATGGTCATTGTCCATTTCTGGGTTTTGTGCATGGTGTTTCCCTATTTCCTGACTTAAAAAAAAAAAAGTTGAGCTCTCCTACTGGAGAGCAGGGGGCACTTACCCAAGCTTCTCTTCCTACTTACCTGGGACTTGCACTTGAATGTTTGGTTCCTGCTCACCCAGACCTTGCACAGGGATGTTTCACTGCTGGTGAATGTCTGTCAGCCTGAAGTTCTAACTCCTGGAGTTGTCCTTCCAGAGTTGTGTTGAGGAGGATAATTTGGCTTATGGAGGATGCCGTTGCCCGTGGTGGTTTTCTGAGCTAGTGTCTACCAGTTCCCCATTTATATTGAGGCTGTCAGGGAGTCCTAGTGTTGGCACTTGCTTGCTCCATCCCTGGGTCTCAGGATCTCCCACTGGTATGCTGAGATGGGACTTGCCACTGATTTGCAGTGATGCTTTTTATCCTGTACTGCTTCCCCTCCCCCAGAATGGGAGGGGCCCTTTCTGTTAATCCGCCAAGCTTCCTGGGCTCCAAGACTGCAGTGCCCTGTCTTTTTGCTGGCTCAGGGTTTTTCCTGGGTCAATATTTTCTGGGATTTCAGAGATCAGTAAGGGAGGGTGAGAGCAACTTAGTTCTTACTCTGCCATCTTGGTTCCTGGGAGCAGAACCTGAGATAATTCTAAAAAAATAAAATTGGGCATGGAGAGATAAAATGGAGCAATTACCTCATACAAATGAGGCATGAAAGGAAGAACTTTTTCAGTGGAAGCAGGTGAAGATGGAGGGCTGTGGGATAAGTTTGAGAGACTTAGCTCCTGGGCAATTAATAATTTTATTAATTATGGCTAGTGAATAATTAGTAAAAGGATGGTCATTTGGTTGTGTCTCATAAACCAGATTCCCCCTTGGAGGCCTTGTGATGCTTATATAACCTTGAAAGAGGTTCCTACCAGGTGGCAATTAACTCTGGTTAATAATTAATGAGAAAATGATTGTAATAAGGGATGGGCTTATTCTAATGATGGGCCTGGGGACATGACTCTGATCACTCAGTCTTGCACAAAGAGACTTATCCAGACCACTCCTGCCTAGGGCAATCTAGCAAAAGGTTTGCACCTCTACTTACTCCTGTTTTACTAGAACACAATGTGATGGAATTCACCTAGACTACAATCTCTTCACCTTTTAATCTGATCTAAGCTTTCCTAGTTGGGTAAGTCTTGCCCAAGATGTCATCACATCATTAGCCCTGCCCTTGAGAGAACTAAGTTTTAACCTAATCTCCAAATGAAGAAATAGGAAGAGAAAAAAATCTTGGATCTCCCCAATATTAATAGTTGGTTATTTAATAATTATTTCTCTCAGCTGGTAGTGCTGAAACCTTATTCTCATCAGAACTGGGTTTAAGAAGGAATAAAATATATATTTGGAAAGACTTAAAAGTCCTCTAAATTTGTAAAGAAATTTATAGGAAGGTGAGGGGACAGGATAAGAGAGGGAGTTTTAGAAGGGTGTGTAGATAAAAAAGTAGGAAGGTAGGGAGAGAGAACAAGGGAGAGATTCTTAGGTGGGTAGATTAAGAAGTAGGAGGGTAAACGGAAAGGATGAGGTAGTGATTCTTTAAAAGTGTGTTGATTAGGGAGGTAGTGATTCTTAAAAAGTGTGTTGATTAGGGAGGTAGTTGTTAGAAGTAAGGAACTAAAAAAGGGAGGGTGAGAAGGATAATAGAGAGGAAAAATAAGATGGAGGGAAATATACAACTAATAATTATAACTTTGAATGTGAATTGGATAAACCCACCCATAAATCAGAAACACATAGTAGAATGGATTAAAAACCAGAATCAACATTATGTTGCTTATAAAAAACACATTAAAAAATGAGATATATACAAAGAGTTGAAAGTAAGAGCTGGAATAGAATTTATTATGCTTCAGCTGAAGTAAAAAAAAAACAGGTAGTAGTCATGATCTCAGACAAAGTTAAAGCTAAAATAGATTTAATTAAAAGAGATAAATAAGGAAACTACATTATGTTAAAAGGTACTATAGGGGGCAGCTAGGTGGCGCAATGGATAGAGCACCAACCCTGAAGTCAGGAGGACCTGAATTCAAATCCAGCCTCAAACCAAACACTTGACACTTACTAGCTGTGTGACCCTGGGCAAGTCACTTAACCCCAAGTGCCTAATAAAAAAATTTTTTAAAAAAAGGTACTATAGAAAATGAAGCAATATAAATACTAAAACTTTATGCACCAAATGCCATAGCATCTAAAATTTTAAAGGAAAAGTTAAATGAATTACACATAGAAAAAAATAGTGATGCTTTAACCTTTCCCTCTAAGAATTAGAGAAATCTAACCAAAAAAATAAATAAGAAAAAAGTTAAGAAGGTGAATAAAATCTTAGATAAACTGGATATGATAGATTCCTGGAGTGAATTAAATGGTAATTGAGAGGAATGTACCTTTTTATCAGTGATGCATGATACTTTTACAAAAATTGGCCATATAGTTTAGTGTGAAAACTTTAAAATTGGGAGAATATTTTTATATTCAGTTTCATAGATAAAGGTCTCATATCCCAAATATGTAAAAAACTTTGTCAAAGTATAAAAATATGAATCATTTCCCAATTGATAAATGATCAAAAGATTATTAAAAGGCAGTTTTTGATGAAGAAGTCAAAACTATATATAGTCATGAAAAAAAATGCTATAAAGCACTGATTAGAATGAGAGGAAATACTAGGCTTTCCAAATTTCTCCCGCAAAGAAGATAAAATATTGCCTTGAAGTGAATTTTGAGTGGCAGAAATAATTAATGGACAGCGAAGAGTTATAAAACTATGCCTTTAACCCAGCAATACCATTATTTGATCTGTTTACCAAGGTGATTAGGGAAAAAGGAAAAGAACAGATATGTTCTAAAATATAAATTCTAATACATATAGATACATATACATATATACACATAGGTACATGTGTGTGTGTATATATGTGTATAGATACATACATATGTGTGTGTGTGTGTATATATATATACTCTCTTTGTGTATAGATACATATGTGTGTGTGTGTGTGTGTGTGTGTGTATAAATATATATACTCTCTTTGTGGTGGCAAAGAACTGGAAATTGAAGAAGGATGTCCATCAATTGGGGAATGGCTTAGCAAGTGGTATGAGATTGTGATAGAATACTACTATATAAGAAATGATGAGGTGGTTGATTTTAGAAAAATATGGAAAGAATTGCATGAAATAATGAAAAGTGAAATGAGCAGAACCAAAAGGATGTTGTACTCAGTAACAGCAATATTGTTCTAAGAACAACTTTGAACAACTAAGTCATTTTGAGTATTGTAAATACTCAAGTCAACTGCAAAGGACCTTTG
Organism: Vombatus ursinus; assembly: GCF_900497805.2. Taxonomy (NCBI): domain Eukaryota; kingdom Metazoa; phylum Chordata; class Mammalia; order Diprotodontia; family Vombatidae; genus Vombatus; species Vombatus ursinus. Next base: position 986,197 of record NW_020954227.1, read on the forward strand.
AAGGAAGGTTCCATCTACATCCAGAGAGAAATTTGTATAGTATGGTTTTATATTTTTGTCTAATAGTAACCTTCTCTAGTGCAAGGTGGTGAGGGAGGGAAAAAAAGTGCACAGCAGAGAACAAAAGAAAACATAGAAGGAAGCACAGAAAAGCAAGGTAACTTTTTAAATGATGTACAGTATTTATTACATAGCTTTCCCCAAAAAAAGTAAACAGTGTGAAATGGAAATTCATGGATTTATACTGAATCTTCTTTCTATGTTGTGCTGTGTGCATGGAAATGTTCTTTTTTATTTTTATTTTTGCCTTTTTTGTATTTAAATTCAAAATGAATAATTTTTTTTAAATTATGAAGTCATCTTTCTTTCCTCAACAACTCTTCCTACTCTCTACATACCTTCCATTCCCCTGCAGGTGCCTGGTGAGAGAAATAATTATTATTAACCAATTATCTGGGGAGATCCAGAGTTCTCCCCTTCTTCTAAAGCCTTCATTTCAAGAGTTCAGTCTCTTGAATGACATAACTGATAATGAGATTGGATTAACTTTCTTAACAATCTTATTCAGACCCCAACCAGGTGGGGAAGCCATTGAACTCTACTCAGTTTTGGGTGAAGATAAATTCTTTGAATAGATTACAGAAGCCTGGGGGTAACTTAGAAGTAAATTAAATAATCAAAATTCATTAGAATAGATCCAGCCCCTCGTTGTAATATTCATCCTCTCATTAATTGTTAACCATTCCAAGTTGATTGCCATCCTCAGGAACACCCCTCTTCCAAGACCATATACTCTACGAGTCTACTGTGATAATTTTCTTTGCCATTCAAGAGTGTCACTGACATCTTTTTTATTAAAATGATGACATTATTAATAAAATGATTAATTACACAGAAATTATATCTCTCAAACTTTTTACACACCACACTGGAAATGATCCTTGCTTTATTCCAAAATTAATTATCAATCATAATGAAAAAAATCACCTTTCCAGTTCACAAATTCAAGGTAAATGTAACTGCTTACCCAATTTGTTAAAGGAGCAACAGAAAGTGTTTAATGTTCATCTATAAAATTAAAATTATTATTTTTTAAAAAAATTATCTGAAGGGAAGTTGAGGCCTTTGTAAAACACATTTGCAAATCATGGCTTTATTCAAAGCTGTTCCACATACTCAAATTATTTATGTTAATCAAGCTATTTATGCTAATATTAGTGGTGTAGTCATTAGACCACAGATGAAGTATCCAAGTTATAATGAAAAGCTGAATTTGGTGGACTCTTATTAAGTATAAAATCACTACTCCACAAATGTGTATTGTAAACCATGGTCACTTAGCCAAGGATTACTATAGATAGATTGAGAAACAGTGAACAATTATAGGAAATTGTCACAAAGAGTTAAATGAATTTAGCTTTACATCTTTTGGGGCAGTTATGTCTTTTTTCTGTGGAGTAAGCACAGATTACTGAGGCATTACCTTCAACAACACTTATAAATTATTTTGTTTTGTAGTAGAAGGGATACTAGGCATCTGTGATTTCTTCAGTCTATAGGAAACTCTGTTCAACAAATTCTTCCATTAAGCTGATCCCAATCCATCAATAAATCTTATATAAATCTTATATTAGATATATATAAATATAAATAAATCTCATATATATATATAAATCTTATATAAATCTTAGTCAATTTCTTGAGTCTCCTGGAGTTTAAATGACTTACTCAGTCACAAAGTTTCTGACTGAGAATGGTAAAGATTTAAACTGAGCTTCTCCTGGTTCCAATCTCAAGATTCTCTCCACTATACCAGGCTGTTTCATCTATAATATATGGGAAATCTTTGCTGAAGAACTTTGGCCCCAAAGTGGAATTTTTTAGGGCAGCTAGGTGTCACAGTAGATAGAGTACCAGCCCTGTAGTCAGCAGGACCTTGATTCAAATCAGACCTCTGATACTTACTAACTGTGTGACCCTGGGCAAATCACTTAATCCTGATTGCCCCAGTTCCTCAACTGTAAAATGAGTTGGAGAGGGAATAGCAAACCACTTAAAGATCTTTGCCAAGCAAATCCCAAAAATGGAGTCATGGAGAGTCAGACATGACTGAAACAACTCAACAATAAGGAATTATTTAGGAGAAATTATGGGGAGAATTTGAGGTTATGGGGAGCATAATAGAGCCTCAAGAATTAAGAGTAGTTGCACTCATGCTGTCTTGGAAATGGTAACATATTATTGTCTAGCATATCTATCAGCAATGTGAATCAGTTTGACATCCTAATCTATAATGTGAATGTTCCCATCTCTATGTTTTTATAATCAATAGAAAATTTTCCCATGAACCTCATGCCTTTTCTTCTCTACCAGTACCCAGCATTCCTACTTAACTTCTATTTTCTAGCCCACCAAACTAATTACTCTGTTCTAGAGTTCCTCCAAAGGTAAATTGTGATCAACCTTAATATGGTTGACTTCCAAGTCCAACAGCCATAGGTAGTGAGAATTTTAATCAGGAATACTGCTAGCCACCAGTAACCTCCCACTTTAAAAAAAAAAGTTTTAAAATTTATTATTTATTTGTTAGCCTCCCACCATCAAACTCACCTCATCCTTACTAATGTAGATGTGTTTCAGTCATTTCATGTGTTTGTATTCTTTTTCTTCAAAAAGATTTTAAGTTCTCTAAGAGAAGCAACTATGCCTTCTGGGCCTTTTTATTCCTCCATAACTGTGGTATGCTATATACATTGTGCTTTGGTACTTTGTTCACTACCTTTGCTGATGCAAATTGCAACTCTTTTCCACTCTTTTTGTTTGTTTGTTTATTCATTCTCAGAACTGCAAGATGATGAGAGCACGAATCCAATGAAATAATGTTTCTTATTACCTTTTATTAAAATGGTGGTTCTGATGCTTCTTTTAATTTGGCATAGTTAAGAATGTCAGAATGGACTTGATTTAGTTCCTCTCGTACTGTGTCAGTTCCTATGTTTTTGGACAAACATCACTTGCTAAGAATACCAATAATTCACTTCCATTTGACTCTATTCAACAAAAATCTATTAAGGACCATTAAGGGCCCATTTGCAAGGCACTGTCTTAGGTACTGGTTTTGCAAAGAAAAAATCTAAAATAATATCCACCTTCAATAAGCTTACAGTCTACTGTGAAAATATAAATAAACATAGATAAGTAAATATAATTTGAGGAGATGGAGAACACTAAATTTAGGGACAAGAAAAGGCTTCAAATAGGAAGTGGAACCTCTGGTTAACCTCTAAAGTTTTTCTTGCAGTAAGAAAGCTCAGTCAGAAGTGAAGGAGTACATTCCATGCATCAGAGACTTCCTTGCTAAGACACAGAGACAGGAAATGGAATGCCAAGTATCTGCATCTTATCTTCCTAGAATATAAGGTTCTTGAAACTAGGGATTATTTCTTTTTCATCTTTTAACCACCCAGTATCTAACATAGTTCCTGAAACACTTAATACTTAATGAATATTTGTTGATTAATTGGTTAGTTGATTCTTGATCATGGATGTGGTGGTCATGATTGGTATCATCAACCCATCAATGTTTTGGGGGGAAAATAGAGTATATTAAGACTTTGTTTAGTTATCTCTGGTCACTTAGCTCAGGGGTTCTCTCAAATATAGGTATCTGAGAGTTATACCTAGATTCAAAGAAAGCTTTGTGTCTGCATCTACTTAAAACCATAGTTCATAAGCCCCACGCTCAATGCTTGTGGTCCCTTAATTAAAAATGAAGACATTTAATAACAGAATAGCTATGCAAATTACAAGGAAATTTTGTCCATATACACTGGGGTATGGTGCCTGGAGAACTATGGACAGAGGTTCACAATATCGTACAGGAGACAGCAACAACAACAAAAAATATATATGCTAAAGAAAAAGAAGAGCAAGAAAGCAAAATGAGGCCAAGGATTTGTTCTATGAAGTTTGGATTCAGTCAAAAGGCTGCACTTGAGGACCTAGAGGGCCACATGTGACCTCAAAGCCACAGGTTCCCCATCCCTGCTAAATCATGGTGAAGGTAGTGGGTAGAATACATTTCTTTCAACTCCTGTCTTGCCCCAAGTAGCTAACATAAGTACATAATGTTATCCTGAAGTTTCACTCAGAAGGACTTAAGGATGACCAGAGCTTTCAAATCTTTGAAATCCTAATCACTCCTTTTCTTACAGTAATGATTAGCAAGTAACAGACAGTTATTTTCTAGTTGCTTGGAATTGAAAAGAGGACTCATACCTTATACTTTCTCCCTGTCCCCTATCCCCAACTTCTTCCAAACAAGCGGTTATCAAGAAAGAGTGTCTATAACATTGACCAATTTGAAGGTTTGGCTTCCCATTAATGATTAGTGTCAGAGCCTCCTGATTCACAACTGACTCCTCACAGTAGGCATGTTAGCCCTAGTGGCCTTTGGATACAGCAGAACTCAGAATACAGAAGATATGATGTCACCCCAGCTTACAAGAGGGTAGAGATGTGGAAGACAGGATCATAAGCATACAAATCAAATTAACTAGAAGTAGCTGTCAATGTTGTATAACAAAGGTCTTACCTTGAGTCACTCTCTTCCCTACCTGTCTGAGAGAAGATAAGAACCTTCAACTCTGTATCTTCTGGAAGATAGAGTAATATGAAATATCATAGCTTCTTACCTTCTCTGCAGGCAGTAGTAGCTAGAGAACCACCTTGGGAAGAGATTCTATTTAAACCTCTTTGGAAAATTAAGAAAGTTATTTTGCTTGCTTTAGGTAGTGGGAAGTGAATTAGCCCTAAAAGATCTCAGGTTCAGAATTAAGGAAAATGAGTACTCAGACTGCAATAATTATAATTATTTCTTTACTAAGATCATCAAAGGACATAAGAACATTAGTAATCAAGAATATAGGATGAAAGTCAAAGGCAGTCCAATACAGCCTATGCCTCCCTTAATTCCTCATGGATGTTCCTCTTAGCCCTAACAATAGAACCCTAACAAAGGTGAGGACTTTCCCCGGTCATAAGAACAATGAACTAAATGAACACCTCTTTTCATATGTTTTGTCTCCCAAATGCAAGATGCCATGTCAGATTGGGAAGGGGGACAAGGTCACTTGGGCAAATGTCAAAAAACCCTGTCTATATGACTTGGGGCTATGGTTGTGGCTTGGACTTTCCATTCTATATTTTTAGATTTTTCTTTATTCCACCTTCAGCAGAGCTAAAATACTTTGTTTTCCACATAGCTTATTTTCTACTGTTCTTAAGTTATTTCCTTACTTTAAGTCTATATACACAACTGAAAATTAATGGGCAGGGGCACATAGCAGGAGTCTAGTCAAAGCCTACTATAGAGAGCACTGAGAAAATTTTCATTAGGTCCTAAGATTAGGTCTGACTTTTGAAAAAGCTCCTAATGTCAATGGTCATGTGACTAAGAAGATAGTGACTAGACATTTTCTCCAATCTCTGCTAACTCTTAAAAAAATTCTCCAAAGAAGAATTATGAAACAAAGTGAGACCAATTAAATCTGAACCCATAGGACAAAAAAGCAAGAAGCTCAATAATGAATTAATACTGGAGAATAATGATCATCAAAGATCTCAGTCAATAGAGGTTCATCTCCTGCTACAAACACTCTGCTGGTATACCCCAACCCCTACTTTTCCCTCCTCCCATCTCTATATGCAGCAGATATTAACTCTCTGACTCACATGAAAATGAAGGGGATAATACAAAAAGGAGGGAAATCAGGCTGATTACTAGGTTAAAATATGGTACATCAAGGCTGCAGAGACTGTACACAACACTGATGCATCTTCTCCCACTGCTGAAAAAAGTGGCAAAAGTTGATTTAGCTGAGCAAGAGAAGCAAAGAACTGCGCCAGAGATAGCATGAGTGGCTGCATCAAACCTGAAGACTGAAGATTCTCTGCTAGTGCCAGTTAAGATGCATAGGAAAAGGTCTGAGTATATTCCACAAGGAAGGATGAGGCTGAGATAACTTTCCAGTCTGGCCCTACAGATAGTCCTAGCATCAAAGGGAGACAATCAGAAAATGATTAGCAGGGGAATTTGAGAAAAAAGTACTAAAACCACAAATTACTTCAAGAGGAAGAAAATTCAATTAAAAACCTAGAGCATTGACAGATAATCAGATGACACTAAAATTAGATGTGAATATGAGAACTAAGACCTCAAAAAGATCACAAAATTATTTAAATAAATAAAAGGATATTGAACCAATGCCTAAAAAAATACAGAATAGTATAGACCCCCAAGTCAGCATGAAACCACAATTCTCTTTCCTGAATGACTAAAAAGACAAATTAAAAACTTAAAAGATCAAATTATAAGAGAATAAAAGACAGAAATTATAGTCTATGTAGCAGAAATAATCAAGAGAGTAGAAAAACTTAAATTCATGGTAATATCTCTCCAAAGAAAGCTGTGTACAGATAGAATTTCTACAGCGGGAAGGGAATCAACCTATGAGTCCCAATATAAGCATACTGATCATTTTGTGCTCCTTTCTGGGGCATGGAGGCTGTTGAGAAAGTCTCAAGGATTAGCATTCTCTACTGTTAATTCATAAGGTTGTTATCGTTTGAGCTTATTGTTTTCTTTTTCCAATGCATTCACCTGCAATTGAACTACCTCTGGCTATTCCAGAAATATAGCCATAATATCTGGAGGGCAAGCAGACCACATCTACCTCTCAAGATTATAGGATAATCTTAAAATTTTGTAGGTGTCTCTTTTCTTTGCTGTTTGTTCAAGCTACCACTTACTTTGTTCCTTCCTGTTTTAGGGAACTAGTGATTAGTACCCCAATTCCTTTTAACCACTCAACTGGCTTTTACAAGTGGCAACCATACAAACATTTTCCCCAACAACTTGGGGGCATAATCACACATGCCCCAACACAAACACACCCACACCCACATCCATACCCCACCATGCACAACACCTCAATTTAACTCAAAAATTTAGCTCAGCTCCAATATAGGATTGGCCCCATCAAGTTCATATCCAGGTAGAGCATGGCTGCTGAACCTGAGCCTCAGCTTCTGCTAGTCTGGATTTCCAAAGATCACTCCCAAAAGTCACTCCTTCTTCCTTAGTCAATTGATGCTCGATTGGTTAGTAACTTGAATTCTGGAATGATGGTATACCAAGGAACTTACTGGACTTTTTTAACTCACAAGGTCATAGGTTCTACTACCTGTGCCCATCATTGAGCTCCACCAAGAGTGCTGAGGCAAAGAGATCATAACTGAAGCTGTAAAGATGTTTTGAATTCCTCTGCAGACAAAGACCTCTTCTTCAGTATGTGGTCAGCTGACTAGGACCAGATACAAAATGTGAATGTTTCCCAGTCTTCCTTCCCAAGACATTTCTCTTATGTATCCCAGTGATTCTTCTGGAAGTAGTTCCACAGCATCCTCTACATGGAGAGACAACATCTCAGAGTGTTTAGGCATACTTCAAATCTCCCCTTTTTTTGTTTTGTTTGGAAAGAACAACAGATTTAAAACATAGCTTAGCTCAGTTCCTCCAGAACGTAGTCTCATGTTCCAATTCCAAAATCTGCCTTCAGCAGGTGTCCCAGGTACCCTGGCTTCTCTAGGCTACTTCTAGCCAGGCTAGTTGGATGCAGCATCCCATATAGAACCCTGGCTCCAAGGTTGTTATGGTTCAAACTCCCAATGGGGATTCTGCCAGCATCTAAAACTGACGACAAACAAAACAGAATAGAAACAGTAAACACTTCATGTCATGGGTCCCTATTCTCTCCTTGGTTAAGTTCATGACACCCATAATATAGGTGAACTGTGATTTGTAGTCTTAAATGCATCAAGAAAGAGTTCACATGCCTTTTGGGAAGATGGCACACTAGGTCAGAAATTTCCAGGCTCTCCCGATTTCCTCCATAAACAGAAAGAAAATTGCCACAAACTGGATGTAGAACAGCCAAAACAAACGGGTAAAGTGGTTGTCCTCCTAAGACAACTTGAGAGGATCTCAGGAAAGACAGTGCCTGTAGGGGATGAGGTTTGGCCTGAATGATGTACAGATGACTCCCAGCTGACTCCATGGCACCAACAAATAGTAAACCCTATGGTAGCTCTGTAAGGAAGAGGCCTTAAGAAATTTCATCTCAACTTTCTCCTTACTCACTGCCTCAAGAAATTTCACATCACAAATGTTCACTTCACAAACTTTTACCTCACAAACTTGAAGGACCCCTTGCTATATCCAGAATTCCGGCCTAGCAGTACTGACCGGAAATGATCTAGGCATGGCTGTGGGAGAGGAGGAATGAGCACTGCCTGGTGAGTGCAGTACCCACAGGGAACAGGAACATTTTTGGGACAGCATGGCTGGGGCCCTAAACTGTGGCTTAGGGGAGGAGATAAGTCTCTGAGGTTGAACCCCAGGACAGAATTCAGAAAACAACAGTAAGGAACACCTCAGGCCTAAGACAAAATTACCCACAATTTAGGATTAAAACCTGATTATAACAATAAGCTGCTAAAAAATAAAATAAAGCAAAGTAAAAACAAAAATAAAAATGAGTAAGCAAAGGACAAAGAATCCAACTGTACATAGATAGTTGCTTTGGTGTAAAAGAAGATCTGGGTTCATATTTAGAGGAAGACAGTGAGGTTTGGAATTAATGCTTCAAAAAGCAAAAGGGTTGGTGTTATAGCCAATAATAACTTATTCAGCAAAGTTAAGTATAATTCTGAATTTTAAAAAATGAGCATTTGACAAACCAAAAGACTTTCAGGTATTTGTAACAAAAAGATCAGAACTTAATGGAAAAGTTGATGTAAAAGATCCAGAAGAAATATAAAGAAAACATTGAAAACTAAATGTAACATACTCATTAAGGCTGAACTGCTTGTTTATATACATGAAAATGTTATCAGGATTGTTAAAATTGTCATCATTACTAAGGTAGTTTGAAAGAAAGGTTGGAGCTGAGTTGTGGATGATAGGATGATTCTAAAAAAAATAAAACTGGGTAGGAAAAGGTGAAAGGGAGCAATTATATTATAAAAAGTGAGCCATAAAAGAAAGATGTAATACAAAGGAAGCAGGTCAAGGTGAAAGAATGGTAATGTTGGAACCTAACTCTCATCTGGGTTGAAGAGGAAACAACATGTACATCTGGAAGGGTATGGAAGTCTTCTGAACATGTAGAGAGGTAAGCAAACTGGGGGAGAGTGTTGGGGATGGACTTTTACAGGGGTGTGTAGATTGGGATTTGCGAGGGTGGGGGAGAGTGTGGAAGAGAACTCTTGGAAGGATCGGTGGGATGGGGAGTGAGAGGGTGAGGGAGAAGGTAGTGTAACAGGGATAGGGTAAAAAAAGAAGCTGAGAAAGGAAATAGTGAGTAAAAATAAGATGATAAATTCACAAATAGTAATTATAACTTTGAATGTGAATGGGATGTTTCTAGCAGCTCTCTTTGTAGTGACAAAGAACTAGAAATTTTGGGGGAACCTGGAGAATGGCTAAACAAGTTGTGATGTATGGTTGTGATGGAATACTACTGTGCTATAGGAAATGTCTGAGCTCCATGATCTTAGAAAGGTATTGGAAAAGCTTGCATGAAATAGTAAAGAGCAAAGTGAACAGAACTAAGAGAACATTGTATATGCAATATTGTTTTAAAAATGATTTTGAGTGACTAAGTCATTTTGACAGTTATAAATACACAAATTAAAAATATAGGACATATAAAAAGCATTATCCACATCCAGAGAAAGAACTGAATAAATAGAAGTATACATATATATAATACAAACACACATATATAATACAAACACACACATACATATATAATACAAATACACACATACATACAAGCATACACATACTCACACACACACACACACACACACCTGTTTGTGTCTAATTGTAGCCATCTCTAAAGAAAAGCAGGGGAGGAAGGGAAGAAAAAAAAAGGAAAAGAAAAAAAACAAATTTACATGATAATTTTATTATATATTTAAAAGGAATATCAAGTTGTACATAATAGATTTGCAGTTTTATGTGCAATTATCTTTTTTTTATTATATTGTTATGGAAATGCTTTTTTTATTCCATAAATTAAAAAGAAAATAGTTTTCACAAAGAAATAGCTCAAAAAAAGAAAGAATCTGTCCCAGTCTTTCATTTTTTAAAGATGCAAACTGTTTCGCTACATAGCCAATCAAAAGAGGCTACTCTCACTCAAGGGAACCTTAAGAAGCAGGATATCTTCATGTTAAGTGGTCTGGACATGCTCCAAAGTCCCAAATCTCCGTAACAAAAAAGAGACAGCCTCTTTTCTCAAGGAGCTCACATTCTAGTAGGGAAGACAGCACATGGAAGTCAGGTGGAAATGTCCTATGCTTTTTAGGGTACAGCAGCAAAGCAGATGTTAATGATTCTGTAATGTCATTTCCACTGCTAAAAAATACATTGGTTTCTTATGTTGTACTGTTTCATAATGCCAAAGACTTTGGGGTCAAGAATTTTCCTTTCTCGGTCTATGGCTGTGGCTGTAGCACCTGCAGAAATAGTTGCCAGTATACATCTCCACAGATTTGCTTCCCAAGGTGGTTTCCAAGGGCAATAAGCTATAAGCAATGCCAGTCCCAGGGCTCTGGAGTATCTCCATAAGATTCTGAAGGGAGATGGTGGTCAAGGTTGCGGTGGTGATTTGACTTGCCTGGCACACATAGGCACATTCCTGTCCCTCCCTCATTGTACCCTGCTGATTCAGCTCAGATGGCTTGTTTGGTTGTGTGTTACAGTTAGTGGAAATGCCTAGCCCCTTTTCTATAGGAGTTGTTTCCCCAGATGATAGTTATGAGGGCTGGGCTAGAAGTAGGACTGGCATTCTGGGGACAAGGTTAAGGGGTTCTGCCACTCATTTGCACATCTTGTTGTTAGTGGCAGCTCATTAGCAGTTGGTGCTGTAAGGTGGGTGCTCATTTTACAGATAAGAAAACTGAAGCTGAGAGAGGTTAAGTGACTTTCCCAGAATTACATAACTAGTAAGTGTCTGAAGTAGGAATACTCAGCTGTTCATGATTTCAAGAACAATGGGTTTAGGGATAAGAGGAGCTGTGTTTGGCAGTCTCACCTTTGATGACTCAGTAGTTAAATTAAGTGAAGGATATTTTTATAATAAGCATACATGGAGCTAAAAATGGTAGTGTAGCTTGGATTTTAGATATAAAAAGAGTATTAGCCTGACATTAAGAGGAATATGCACCTTTACAAGAAAAATTAGAAACAGAAAATGGAACAGTGATCCTTTGACTCACTGAAAATGAAAATGAAAATGAAAATGAAAATGAAAAGCTGAAAGTAATTTTCCTCAAGGTTATAGAGTGGAGGACATATCCAGCTAAATAATGTGATCAGATTCCCCCAAGACTGGACCAGGAAAGGACCATGTGCATGAGGTCAGAACAGAGGGGCTTCTTGGCACCAGGAGTAGCTCTTAACATGATTCTTAAGCTTAAAGGAACTTAAGAGACTTTCTAGTCCAACTACTTCACTCCATCACTGCTGGAGGCAGCTGGGTGGATACAGACATTGAAGACAGTTGTTTGAACACTAAAACTGGAGTTAGGAAGACAAATTCAAACCAAGCCTCAGACTCCTATTGGCTGTGTGATCCCTTCAAGTCACTTAACCTCACTGTGCCTAAGTTTCCTTATCTGTAAAATAGGGATAACATTAACACCTGTCTCCCAGAGTATTGTGAAGAGAAAGTGAGGTAATATTTTTAAAGCACATTACAGGCCTTAAAATGCTTATACATATGCTAGCTATTTTATTTTCAGATAAACAAATTGAGGTCCAAGGAAGTCTTGATTTAACCAAGGTCACACATATAATACACTTGATAAGTTCTCAAAAGCACCAAGCCCTGTAGCACTGAACCACATATATGTGACTAACAGAGGCATGCAGAGAATATCTGCATATGCTCTGTGCAAATGTTGTTACAATTTGATGTTAAGATTATAAACACATCATGTTATATGATTTAAAATATAAATAAACATATTATAAAATTATGAAAAAGATACTTTATGGATACAGGAATATCCATAACATAAACCCAGAAGATAATAACTTCATTATAACTAGTGGAAAGATAACTCCATTGTAACTCAGAGGAAATATAAAAATAGCTTGGCCACAAAGAATAATGAAAAGAAATGAAAGGAGAAATTAAAAATGAAATGGGAGAGGAAAAGAGAGGCAGAGAGAAAGAATCAAAGAGAGAGAGAGAAAGGGAGAGATAGAGAGAACATATTTATTCAATGCATATTGTGTTATAAGTTCCAGAGTCAAAAGTACAAGCAAGCAACACTTTTTACTTTTAAGAGGTTACATTCTAATGAGGGAAGACAACAGAAAGGAGCTGGAAAGCAAGGGTAGACATGGTATGGAGCTGATATTCAAGAAGTGAGTTGGAGGCTTGATAAGGGGAAAAAAGTTTATCAAAACCCAGATTGTTTCCCCAGGATGTAATCTGAGTGGGAAGGTAGTACAGATGATGGCCTGAGTAGAGACAACATGTTTTGGAATTGGCAACCAGAAAGTTAGTTGGAAAACTTTTAATAGAAGAGGTCGTCAACCTTACCGAAGTAACAAACACCCTGGAAATTATAAAGAAACAAATAGAAATCTGTAACTTCATAAAACAATAAGAAATACTAGAAATATTCTAAAAGAATTTGTGATGATAGAATAAATGTAAGGTATTTGCTTTGAAAAAACAATTGACTTGGGAATGAGATCATGTAGAAATAATTTAAGAATAATTAAACTGTATGAAAGCTATGATCAGAAACAAGGATTAGATTTTATTTTTCATGAATATCAAAAATGAAAACTATTCAAATCTATTAGAAAAAGAAAGAAGTAATGCAAAAATGAAAACTGCAAAGAATATCATAGAAAATATCTAAAACTTTTGCTTCAAAGAAAAATACTACAAGCAGCCATAAAAAAGAGTTCAAGTACTAAGAATCCACAATCAGGATTAGGTAAGATTAGACAACTGCCATTGTCTGCCAATTGCTGCAACTACCAAGAAGAGATCTTAGAATACCATATTCCAAAAGGCAAAAGATAAGGAATCATAAGAAAGAATAGCTTACCTGGCAGGTGTTGTTTTGTTGATTATCTAGATTTAAGAATAATAATGCAGATTATCTTTAAAATGTGTCATGCATATGTTAATATTTTTTCCATCAGAAAGCTAGTTCTTAAACATTTACAAGCACACCCTTGAAAAAGTGACACTGGAGTAGAAGCAGATAGTTTCATTTAGAAAGCCTTATTGTTGAGCATATTCTTTTATCATGTTGGGAGGGAAAGTGCAAAATAGGAAGGAGAAAAATACATAATAATCTTAACTATGAATATGAGTGTAGCAGAATAGATTAGAAAGTGGAATCCAATTGGGAATACACTTAAAACACACTTTTATGGGAAACATTTAAAACTCAGAGTCACTCAGACTTAAAGGCCTGGGAAAAAATCTATTGTTTCAGATAAGCTCAAAAAAACAAAGAAGCAATCATAATCATAGACAACAGGGTATGGTGGATAGAGTGTGGGATCTGGAGTCAGGAAGATCTGAATTCAAATCTTATTTCATATGCATATTAACTGTGTTACACTGGGTTAGTTAGTTAATATGTCTGTCTCAGTTTCTTCATGTCTAAAATGAGGATAATAGAAAGACTTCTGGGAGCCACGATGGCACAGTAAGCAGTAAGTAGCTATCCCTCTCCCTTTTTGACCTCTTAAAAAAAAACAAAAACAGAAAATGGCACTCCAGGAAGAATCCTGGAACACTGGAGCCAGCAGGAAGATGGGTGGAGCAGTCTCTTAGCCAGAGAAATCTGGAAGATCAGCAAGAAAGGTCCATTTGATTAAAGTAAAAGGGAAACTCATTTCAGGACAGGAAGTATCCAAGCAAGCCCACAGCAATCCCCACCTTAGCAAACCAGTAGGAGATCCTGAGCCCCAGAGCAGAGGAGCAGGCACATGCCAGCACCAGGACCACTCCCACATGCCTTAGCATAGCCAAGGGAACCAGTAGATTCTAGTTGGATAACCACCAGGTATGCCAACACAGCCCCTCAAGACAGGCATCCTGATGCAGCAGACCTCAAGACATGATTGAGCACAGGCTTTAGTGGATAAGTGTCTTCCAATGGCTGAACCTCCTTGTGTTCTGATAGAGCCCTGGGTGGACAGGCATCCTCCAGCAGTGGACCTCCCTGTGCTTCAGTGTAATCCCAGAAAACACAGAAAAATGCAACCTGGCCTCAGCACATGCCAAACACCACCACTAGGACCTCAGATCAGCACCAGGTAAGCTTCTAGACCCCTTGAGCCCCCAGCTGCCAGCAACTGAGACCACAGCACACAAAACCAGTGACTAGGCCCCTGCTCCCAGCACAAGAAGCTTGGGACAGTGCCCCATGTGCCTCAGAAAGAGAGCTCAACTTTAAAAGCCAGGAAATTGCAAGATGAGCAAGAAGCAGAAAAGAACATTAACCCTAGAGAATTATTATGGTGACAGTGAAGATCAAAACACAAACTCAGAAGAGGACAACATTGTCAGTGTACCTACATATGAAACCTAAAAGGGAAATATGAATTGGTTCCAAGACCAAAAAGCCTCAAGAAGAGCTCAGGAAGGATTTTAAAAGGCTAATAAGAGAAGTGGAAGAAAAATTGGGGAAGGAAATGAGGTATACAAGAGAGAGTCAACAGCTTGGAAAAGGAAGGACAAAATTGACTGAAGAAAACAACTCCTTAAAAAATACAGTGGGCCAAACGAAAAAGGAAGTACAAAAACCTACGAAAGAGAAGAACTCCTTAAAAAGCAGAATTGGCCAAATGGAAAGGGAGGTACAAAAATTCACAGAGGATAACTTAAAAAGTAAAAATGTTAAAATGGAAAAGGAAGTACAAAAACTAATTGAAGAAAATAATTCATCATAAATTGCAATTGGGCAAGTGGAAGCTAATGACTCCATGAGACATCAAGAATCAGTCAAATAAAATTGAAACAATGAAAAATAGAAGAAAATGTAAAATACCTCATTGGAAAAGAAACAACCTGGAAAATAGATCCAGGAGAGATAATTCAAGATTTGATTGAGGTCTAAATTCAGAAAGAAATAAAATGTCAAGGGGGAAAAGGAGAAGGGAGGAATCTCTAGAGGGGAGGGTAAGAAAATAGGTTAAAGGCGGGGTATAGAAGGGTGTATATATTTATCGGAATGGGAGGATAAGGGAGGGATCTTTGGGAAGATATGGAGGGGATCTTTAGAAGGGAGTTTGAGGGAATAGGTTAAAGGAGGGTATAAAAGGGTATTTAGATTTATGGGAATGGGAGGGTAAGGAAAGGCTCTTTGGATGGGGGAGGAGGTTAAGTAATAGGAAGGAAAGGTAGTGGGTAGAAGTAAAGTAGAGGAGTTAGGAGGATTAGGAAATAAATATGCATAAATATAAAAACAAAGATCAGAAGTAGCATGTATAAATCTATATATATAAATATATCTTCACTTAATTATAGCCTTCTGTGGGCGGGGGGAAGAAGAGGGGAAAAGAACAAAGTAAAATGTGCACAGTAGAGAACAAAAGAAAACTTCCAACGAAGCAAAGATGAACAGTTCTAATTTATTGTATGGGTTTTTTTAAATGTAAATTTATTGTTATATATTTTGAATCTTCTCTTATATTCTACTGTGCATATGAGATGCTTTCTTTTCTTTTCTTATTTTGTACTTAGGTTTCAATATTAAGTTTATAATGTTTCTTTTTCTTTTCTTATTGTGTATTTAAGTATTAGTAATAAAAAATAAAAACTGTTGTCATTACTAAGGTAGTTTAAAGAAAGATTGGGGCTGAATTGTGTATGATGGGGTAATTCTACAAAACAAAATCAGATTAGAAAAGGTAAAAAAGAGCAATTGTATCATAAAATGGGGCATTAAAGGAAGAATATAAAGGAAGCAGGTGGGGATGGAGGGCTCTTAATGTTAACCTTACTCTTATCTGGAAAACTTGTAGAAAGGTGAGAAAACTAGGGGACAAGAATGGACAGGACTTTTGAAGGGGTGTATGGACTAGGATTGGGAGTGTAGGGGAGAATATTGGAGAGGGAATTTTGGGGAAATGGAGTGAAGAGAGGGAGAGTGGGGGAGAAGATGGGGTAGCATTAATGGGGTGGAGGGAGAGGATAAGAAAAAAGTGAGTAAAAATAAGATGGAAGGAAATTCACAAATGATAAGTATGACTTCGAATGTGAATAGAATATTTATTGCAGCTCTCTTTGTTGTGGGAAAGAACTAGAAAATGCAGAAATATCCATCAACTGGGGAATGGCTGAACAAGTTGTGTTACAACAGTGTTCTCCAGCAGCCAAATCTCCTGGCACCTAAGCACAATTCTAGGAAGCACAACTCCAAGGAGGCAAAGCTCCAGGCTGACAGACATCCCCTAGCAGTGAAACATCCCTGTGCAAGGTCCAGGAGAGCAGAAGCCAAAGAAAGGAATACAAGGCCTGAGTGAGCAAGAATCCTTCAGGGGCTAGACTCCCCACCCCCAACCCTGACAGCTCCAGTGTTGCTGACCCCAGCCCAGCACCAGGTAAGCTGCCGAGAACCTACAGCCTCCAACTGACAGCATCTGAGGACACAGCACACAAAGCCAGTGACCAGGTCTGGGGCTCCTAGCACAATAAGCTTGGGTCAGTGCCCCCTGCACTCCAGCAGGAGAGCTCAACATTTTTAAAAATCAGAAATAGTCAAACACCATGAGCAAGAAGCAAAAATGGACAATGACCATAGATTTTATATTTTATATTTAATAGACCTTATGGGGACAGGAAAGATCAAGGCACAAATTCAGAAAAGGACAACATTGTCAATATACCCATATCAGAAACCTCAAAGGGGAATATGAACTGGTCTCCAGCCCAAAAAGCCTTCTTGGAAGAGCTCAAGAAGAATTTTAAAAGTCAAATAAGAGAGGTAGAAGAAAAGTTGGGTAAAGAAATGAGAGGTATGCATGAGAGAGTCAATAGCTTGGAAAAGGAAGGACAAAAATTGACTGTAGCAAACAAGTCTTTAAAAAATAGAATTGGCCCAATGGAAAAGGAGGCACAAATGGAAAAGGAGGTACAAAATATAAAAGAAGAAAGCAATTCATTAAAAAAAAGGAAAAATTTGCATAAAATAATAAAGAGAAAAATGAGCAGAACCAAGAGAACATTGTATACAGTAACAGCAATGTTGTTTTAGGGAGGACTTTGAGTGAATAAGTCATTTTGACTATTATAAATACACAAATTAAAAATAAAGGACATATGAAGAAAGATGCTATCTACATCCAGAAAAAGAACTGATAACTGATAGATGTATAGAATAATGCTACATATATGTACCAATTTGTATCTAATGGTAGCTACATCTGAGGGGTGGGGGGTTGTGGAGAAAAAAAGGAAAAAAATAAATTTACATGATAACTTTATTGTATATTTAAAAGGAATAGCAAGTTATACATAATACATTTGCAGTTTCATGTGCAATAATCTTTTATTATATTATGTTATGGAGATGCTTTATTCCATAAATTAAAATAAAATAAATTTTTTAAAAATATACACATATATACATACCTATATAGTGTATTTACCACTTTAAACCAATTTAGATGAGAGTGAAGTTCAAGCATTGTCCATCCCACCACCCATTGTTCTTTCCACTGTAAAAAGCTCTTCATCTAGAATCATGGATGCATGAATTAAGGGAGGGTTTTTGCAGATGGAGTAAACATGAAGCCATGCATCCCCTCTAGTTACCATCTCTTACCTCTCTTGCCCTTTGTGACTGAATTCTTTCAGAAAGCTGTCTACAAAAGGTAACTCTACTTCCTCTCCTCTAATTCTCTTCTTAACTTCTCTATGGTCTGGCTTTAAAATTCATCATTCAACTCAATTTTCTCCTCAATCACAACTTCAAAAAATTTCATCTCACGAACATTCATCTCATGAACTTTCGTCTAATGAACAGCAGATGGCCAAGTGAGGGAATTTTGAAGGACCCCTCACTGTTTCTAGAAGCCAAACCTAGTGATGATGACTAGATGTGATCCAGGATGCCACTGTGAACCAGGAGAAGCAAGCACATGCCCAATGAGTGCAGTACCCACAGGGAGTAAAAACATTTTTGGGACAGCATGGCTAGGGTTCCTAAGTGTGGCTTAGGAGAGTAGAAGAGTGTCTAAGGTTGAGCAGTGGGACAGAATTCAGAAAATAACAGTAAGGAGGACCTCAGGCCTAGGGCAAAATTACCCTCAACTTGGGATTAAAGCCTGATAATAATAAGCTGGTAAAAATAAAAATGAAAATGAGAATGAGTAAGGAAAGGAAAAAGAATTTGACCATAGATAGCTACTTTGGTGTAAAAGAAGATCTGGGTTCATATTCAGAGGAAGATAATGAGTGGAAAAAAAGGCCACTCCTATCCCAAAGAGTAACATCAAATGGCCACAAGCCCAAAAAGAGTTCTTGAAGAACTTAAAAAGGAATTAAAAAAACCAAATAAGAGAGACTGAGGAAAAATTAGGGGGGAAAAAAGCAATCCAAGAAAATTATGAAAAGAAAGTTAACCAATTGGAAAAAGAGATACAAAATTCTCAGGAAGAAAATTATTCATTGAAAACTAGAATTGGGTAAGAGGAATCAAATGACATTATTAGAAATAATAAAGAAAAAGTAAAACTAGAAAAAATAGAAGAGAATCTGAAACATCATTAGAAAAATAACTATCTGAAGAACAGATTGAGGAAAGAGAATATAAAAATTTTCAGACTACCTGAAAGATATGATGAGAAAAGAATCTGGATACAATATTATGAGAAATTATTAAGGAACTTTGCCTCAGGTTCTAGAACAAAAGAGTAAAATAGAAATAGAAAAAAATTCTACAGTTCACCACCTGAAAGAGATCCCAGAAGGAAAATGTACAGGAATGTCATATCCAAGTTTCAAAGCTCCCAGGTTAGGGAGAAAATATTGCAAGAAACAAGAAAAAAAGTTAAATACTCCAAAAATAAAGTCAGGATATCACAAGATCTAGGAGCTTCTACTCTAAATGACTATAGGTCTTGGAACATTATATTTTAAAGAGCAAAAAAGCTGGGGTTGTGTCCAAGAATAACTTATCCAGCACAGTTTAGTATAATCTTGAATTTTAAAAATGGACATTTTACAAACAGAAAGATTTTCAGGTATTTATAACAAAAAGACTGGAAATCAGTGGAAAATTTGATATAAAAGATCCAAAAGAAATATGAGGAAAATATTGAAGACTAATTAGAAGGCACTCATTAAGGTCAAACTACTTATTATATATATGAAAATGTTACCAGTATTCTTAAAACTGTCATCATTACTAAAGTAGTTTGAAAGAAAGGTTGGGGCTGAGTTGCGTATGATGAGGTGATTCCAAAAGAATAAAATTGGGCAGCAAAAGGTAAAAGGGAATGATTAAATTATAAAAAAATAGGCCATGAAAGGAAGAAATAATAGAAAGAAAGCAGATGGGGGTGGAGGGCTGGTGGTGGTAATGCTGGAACCTTACTCTCATCTAGCTTGAAGAGGAAACAACATGTACATCTGGAAGGGTGTAGAAGTCTTCTGAACATACAGAGAAGTGAGAAAACTGGGGGATGGTCTGGGGGAGAGACTTTTGGAGGGGTATAGAGATTGGGATTTGGAGGATAGGGGAAGAGGGTGGGATCAGGACTCTTGATGGTGTGGGGTGGGGAGTGGGAAGGTGGGAAGAAAAGATAGGATAACAAGGATAAAGTAAAATGAGAGTCTGAAAAAGAAAGTAGTGAGTAAAAATAAAATGTAATTATAGCTTTGAATGTGAATGGGATGTTTATAGTAGCTCTTTGTGGTGGCAAAGAACTGGAAATTGTAGGGACACCCAGGGAAGGGCTAAACAAGTTGTGGTATGTGGTTGTGATGGAATACTACTGTGCTATAAGAAATTATGAGCTCCATGATCTTAGAAAGGTATGCATGAAATGGTAAAGAGCGAAGTGAGCAGAACCAAGAGAACATTGTATACAATGACAGCAGTATAGTTTTAAGAATGATTGTGAGCAATTAAGTAATTTTGACTATTATAAATACACAAATTAAAAATAAAAAGCATATGAAGAAAGAAGTTATCGGCATTCAGAGAAGGAACTGATAAATAAGAATTATGTATAAAATAATTTATGTGTGTGTGTCTAATGGTAGCCACCTCTAAGGTGGGGTGGGTGGAAGGGAAGAAAAACAAAGAAAAAAGAAATTTGCATAACTTTATTATATTAAAAGGAATAGCAAGTTGTACATAATAGATTTTCAGGTTCTTGTGTAATCATCTTTTTTATTATACTATGTTATAGAAATTCTTGTTTTATTGCATAAATTAAAAATAAAATAAATATTAAAAAAGAATGAATAAATGGATGGATGGATGGATGGGGTGGATAATATATCAAGGAAGTTACATGGATAATATGTCAATGAAGTTCATTTAAATATAATTAAATAAAATTTTTTTTAATTTGTTACAAAAAAATGAAAAATAAAACTCATCATTCAACTAAAACTACTCTCTCCAAAGTTACCAATGATCTATTACTTGCCAAACCTAATGGCCTTTTTGTATCCTTATCCCTCTGTGACACTATGAATCACCCTTTTCAGCATGATACTCTCTTGTCTCTTAAGTTTTCAGGACATTATGCTCTCTCAATTCTCTTATCTAATTGACCATTCATTTTTGGATTTCTTTGCTATATCTTCATCCAGGTCACACCAGCTAACTATAGATGTCCCACAGGGCCCTGTCCTGGACTCCTTTTTCTTTTCACTGGATGCTATTTTGTTTGATGATTTTATTAGTTCCCATGAATTCAATTATCATTTGTATGCTGATGATTCTCAAATCTACTTATCCAACCCTAACCTCCCTGCTGACCAGCAGACTTGCATCTCCGTCTATTGGACATCTTGAACTGGATGTCCATCTGATATCTTGAACTCAATACATCCAAAACTGAACTCTTTATCTTTTCCCCCAACCCTCCCCTCCAAATTTCCTTATCACTGACAAGGGCACCACCATTCTTCAAGTCCCATAGGCTTGCAACTTAGATGTCATCCTCAACTCCTTACTATCTCTCAACCCCCAAATCCAATCTGTTACCAACACTGATAGATTATACCCTTCTAATGTCTCTTGAAGGATAGCTAGGGGGTGCAATGGATGATGTGCTGGGCTTGAAGTCAGGAAGACTCATTTTCCTGAGTTCAAATCTGGCCTCAGATACTTACTAATTGTGTGACCCTGGGCAAGTCACTTAACCCTCTTCATCTCAGTGTCCTTATTTGTAAAATGAGCTGGAGAAGGAAATGGCAAACCACTCTAGTATCTTTGCCAAGAAAACCCCAAATGGGGTCACAAAAAGTCAGACACAAATGAAAAATGACTGAACAATAACAAAACATCTCCTGAATATGTTGCCTTTTCTCTTCTGATATTGCCCCACCCTAACGCAGGCCCTTATATCCTCATACTTGGACTAGTGTAATAGCCTATTGGTTGTGTTTTCTGCCACAAATTTCTCACCACCCCAGTCCATCCTCCATTCAGCTTCCAAAGTGATTTTCCTATACTGGAGATCTGACAAGATCAACTCCCTACTCAAAAAACTCTAGTGGCTCCAACATCAAATATAAAATTTTGTTTGGCATTCAAAACTGTTCATAACCTAGACCTCTCCCTACCTTTCCAGTGTTCTTAAACCTCCTTCCCTCCATACTCTTTGATCCAGTGACGCAGTTCCTCAAAAAAATACATTTTATCTCTTGATTCTAGGCATTTTCACTGGCTCTCCCCAATGCCTGGAATTCTGTTCCTTCCTCATCTCTACCTCCTGGTTGTCCTGGCTTCTGTCAAGTCCCATCTAAAATCCCATGTTCTACAGGAAGCATTTTCTAACCCCTCTTAATTCTAATATCTTCCCTCTATCAATCATGTCCTATTTATCCTCTGTATTGATTATTTGCGCATAATTATATGCATGTTGTTCCCCTACCCTACTTTCCAACCCACTCCAATGGATTGTGAATTCCTTGAGAGCAGGGGCTATATTTTATCTTTTTTTATATCTCCAGTGCTTGGCACAGTGCCTGGCTCATAGGAAGTGCTTAATAAATGTTTATTGACTGCAGGATTGTTATAGAACCCAACTCTTCATTCTGGCCATCCCCTCTTCCCATTACCATAGAGATCAAAAATTCAAAGGACAGAAATTTGCTTAGGCTGTGATAGTAGCAGGGCAGAGTTCTTTGCTGCAATAGAGCTCAGCTAAAGTAGAGGAAAAGAGAGAAACAGGCAGTACATGTCCTGCAGCACAGAAAAGTCAAGTTGTAATGGAGTTCAACTTTTCATCCCCAGGCACCTCCTCACCTCTTTGGTGTCACAGAGATCAAAATCTAAATGATAGAATTTTTCTCCAACTGTGATAACAGCATAGCAATTGGCCACTGGTCCAGAGAACTGAGGAATAGAAGAAACTGGGCAGTACTTGAGTGTGTAGAGCTGTGTGGCACTCCACTAAACCTGAGGAAAAGAGACCAGAATCCAGCTGAGGTTAGTCCCAGAAGTCTTTTGGGGGGGGGGCAGAGACCTAGGCTGATGAATCATGAATTTCCTAGTGTGGGAGGAGATTGAGATAGTCTGAGATCCAGACCTCAGGAAAACCATCACCAGATGGAAAAGAGACAGAAAGTAAATCTGAGCACGTTAGAGGAGGAAGAGGAAGAGGAAGAGGAAAAGAAGAAGCTAGGTCAGAGAGTCTGCGCTCTGCTAAACTGAAATCTCTAGTCTCTAAATCTGTCCCACCTCCTTCTGAGGTATCCCTTTGGATATCTGGCCTCTATCTTGATCTCACACTCTTCAAAATGTGCATACAGCTGTAGGAGAGGGGAATGGTCATTAAGCTAACTGCTTCCCCAGAGGATCACCAATCATATGCTGTGGTCAGTATCAAATGGTCAGGTGGAGGAAGTAGACATTTTCTGGATCTCCTAGATAACACACTCAAAGTGATTATAGTCCCAGGGTGTTCACATGGAAGGGTCAAGAGAATTTCTCAAACTAAGGCCTACCTTGCAAGGCACCAAGTAACTGCCACAATTTAGTGAGAATGTTCCAGTCTATAAAATGGATTGTAGTGGCAACACCCATTGAAGATCACATTATAGCCAATACACTGCTGAATGGCTTTGCAGAGGCATATTTACCTACTTGGTGTCCATTGTCCCACACAATTTCCCATCTTCTTGTACTATCTGGAAACAGTATTAGAAGCTTATGATCTCCCATTGTGTCAGTTGTCCTCCCCCACCAAGCCATAGACAATTCTAGGCAGGGAAAGATGACTTGCCCTAAAATTAACTATTAGACTCTAGAGTTATACTCCAGACTATCTTCCAGTTCAACAACTGAGAATGAAGGTCAATGCTGCTTAGCAACTAACTTTAGACTATCAGAGGCAAAACCATGTTGTGGACATTGTTACCCCAACTTTGCTTAACATAGTAACTGTGACTGAAATTGCAGAGGCTAATGGCATATTTTTATAGCCCTGCCCACTGCCTTCTTTTTCATAGCTCAAGGGGAGGAGAACCAAGACCAATTTGTTTTTACTTGGCAGAGAATGCAGTACATCTTTATCCGCCTGTCCCAAGTATACTTTAATAAGCCAGCCATTTGCCATTGATGAGTGGCATGGACAGTGACTAAGGTCCAAGTTAACTGTGATATTAAAGTCCTCTACTGTATTTATTATTATTGTAGTAAATGAGACAAAAATGGGCACTGCCCTGACTATCTTGAAGAACCAATTAGAACAAAATAGGTGGGCACTTAACACGAGCAAGTTACAAGGACCATCCCAATAGGTCATATTCTTGGAGGCACAATGGGCAAGAGGGACAACCATTAAAAGGTCAGAAATAAATTCCCTGGCCCTGCAACCTTCAACAACAAAGAATGAGGCTTAGGCCTTGATTGGGATGCTTGGCTACTGGCAATAGCACATCCTACATTTAGGGATAATTATGAGGCCCCTCTACACTGTGAATTAATGTGCTACACAGTTTATGTGAGGACCACAACAATAAGTTGCATTGGATGCTTCTCCACAGACATTGAACAGACCTTTCTGCTACAGAACTCCAGGTATCAACTATTTCCATGACAGACTGGCGCCTATGGCAGAATGATCTAGTTGGGAGCCAAAAGCCTCTAGTATTCTAGACCCATACATTTTGATGGATAATGGTCAATTACACCTCCTTCAAGAAGCAATTATTAATTATCTGATACTGGCTAAGAAATAGACAGGTAGACATACAATTTATAGAACAGAGTAGACATACAATTTATAGCAGCAAATAAACATAATAACTTTGTATTTGACAAATGTAAAGACTTTAAGATTTTGGGATAAGAATTCATTATTTGATAAAAAAAAATTGGGAAAACTAAAAAGCAGTATGGAAGAAACTGGGCTTGGAACAATATCTCACATGATTTACCAACATAAGGTCAAAATAGATACATGATCTAGATATAAAGGGAGATTTTACAAGAAAATTAAAAGAACATGGAATACATTACTTATCAGACTTATGGATGGGTGAGCAATTTATGGATAAACAAGAGATAGAGAGCAAAGTTAGGTGTAAAATGGATAATTTTGGTTACATTAAATCAAAAAAAGATTTTGGATAAATAAATATAGCCAAGATCATAAGGAAAGTAGAAAATTGGGGGAAACTTTTATAGACAGTTTATCAGATAAAGGTTTCATAAAGAACTTTGTCAAATCTATAAGAATACAAGTCATTCCCCAATTGATAAATGGTCAAAGGATATGAAGAGGCAGTTTTCCAATGAAGAAACCAAAATGATTTATAATCACATAAAAATAATGCTCTAAATAACTATTGATTAGAAAAATGAAGATAAAAACAAACTTGAGATGTCATTTTATAGCTACTGGATTAGCTAAAATGATAAAAACAGAAAGTAACAGATGTTGGAGATGATGTGGAAAAATTGGGACACTAATTCACTGTTGGTGGAATTGTGAACTGTTCTAAGCCCTTTGGAAAGCAATTTGGAATAATGCTCAAAGAGTTATCAAACTACCTATACCCTTTGATCCAGCAATACCTCTACTTGCTCTATCTCCAAAGATAATTAGAGAAAAAAGAAAAGAACCTATATGTTCAAAAATGATTACAGCATCTCTCTTTGTGGTGACAAAGAACTGGAAATTGCTGAGATACCCATTGAGTGGGAAATGGCTGAATAAGTTGTGGTATATGATCATGATGGAATATTACTGTGCTATAAGAAAAGGTGAGGTGGCGGTTTCCAGACATCTCAACCCATGAACACCAAAGACAGTTTAGACAATTTCAAGAAATTGTCAAGGAAAACTGCTCTGATATTTTAGAACCAGAGGGCAAAATAGAAATCAAAAGAATCCACTGATCACCTCTTGAAAGAGATTGAAAGGAATACTCCTAGGAATAGTGTAGCCAAATTCCAGAATTCTGAGGTCAAGGAGAAAATATTGCAGGCAGCCAGAAAGAAACAATTCAGGTATTGTGAAAACACAATCAGGATAACATAAGATTTAGCAGTATCTACATTAAGGGAACAGAGGGCATGGAGTATGATATTCCAGAGGGCAAAGGAGATAGCACTACAATCAAGAATCACCTACCCAGCAAAACTGAGTATAATCCTTCAGGGTAAAAAATGGTCATTCAATGGAATAGGGAACTTTCAAGCATTCCTGAGGAAAAGACCAGAGCTGAATATAAAATTTGACTTTCAAATACAACACTCAAGTGAAACATGGAAGAGGTAAACAGGAAAGAGAAATCATAAGAGACTTATTAAGGTTGAACTGTTTACATTCCTGCAGGGAAAGATGATATTTGTAACTCATGAGTCTTTTGTCAGTATTAGGGTAGTGGGAGGGAAAAAATTATATGTATGTATAGATAGATAGATAGATAGATAGAGGGCACAGGGTGAGTTGAAGATGAAGGGGTGATATCTGGAAAATAAAATTAAGGGGTGAGAGAGGATTATACTGGGAGAAGGAGAAAGGGAGAAGATGATGGGGTAAATTATCTCACATGAAACAGATAAGAAAAGGCTTTTACAGTAGAGGGGAAATGGGGGAAGATGAGAGGGAATGAGTGAATCTTATTCTCATTGGATTTGGCTTAAGGAGGGAATACCATACACAATGGGATATGGAAATCTATCTTACCCTACAGGAAAATAAGGGGGGAAGGGAGAAGAGAGCAGGGGGTTGATAGAGGGGAGGGCAGATTGGGGAAGGGGATAATCAAAAGCAAATGCTTCTGAGGAGGGACAGGGTCAAAAGAAAGAAAAGAATAAATGGGGGATAGGATAGGGTGAAGGGAAATATACTTAGTTTTTCACAGCATGACTACTATGGAAGTATTTTGCATGACTACACATCTAAAACCTGTATCAAGATGCTTGCCTTTTCAATAAGGGTGGGTAGGGAGGGAGGAAGGGAGAAAATTTGTAACCCAAAGTTTTAAAACCACATGTTAAAAATAAAATATATGTGTGTATATATATATACATATATATATATATATACACACACACATATATATTAAAAAAAAAGAAATGGTGAGGAAGGAGCAGCTAGGTGGCACAGTGGATAGAGCACCATCCTTGGAGTCAGGAGGACCTGAGTTCAAATGCAGCCTCAGAC
Organism: Vombatus ursinus; assembly: GCF_900497805.2. Taxonomy (NCBI): domain Eukaryota; kingdom Metazoa; phylum Chordata; class Mammalia; order Diprotodontia; family Vombatidae; genus Vombatus; species Vombatus ursinus. Next base: position 1,013,171 of record NW_020954227.1, read on the forward strand.
ACTTGCCACTTACTAGCTGTGTGACCCTGGGCAAGGCACTTAACCCCAATTGCCTCACCCAAAAAAAAAAGAAATGGTGAGCTCAAGGATTTTAGAAAAGCATAGAAAGAGTTCCAGGTGCCAAGATGGCAGAATAAGAAGTAAGTCACTCTCTCTTATTGACCTCTGAAAGCCCAGAAAATATTACCCCAGGAAAAACCAAGGAATAGCTGAACCAGCACCACCAGATGTGGTGCAGCAATCTGGTAGGAATGAAGCTTGGGAGATTAACAGAAAAGGCCCCTCTCACTCTAGGGGAGGGGGAGCAGTACAGAATGGGAGGTGTCCCAGCAAGCCAGTGGAAAGCCCCACCTCAGCATACCAGGGGGAGATCCTGAACCCCAGAGTGGTGGAGCTGGCAAACACCAACACCAGGACCCTGTGTGCCTCAGTATAGGCAGGGAAACCAGTGAAAACTGGCTTGGGAAAACCACCATGTCCCAACATGTTCTCTGGCAGCCAAGTTTCCCAATGCCTCAGCAAAACTCTGGGAAACACAACTCCAGGGGGGAAAGCTCTAGGCAGAGAAACATCTTACAGCAGCAAAACATTCCTCTGCAAGGCCCAGGTGAGCAGGAGCCAAAGAAAGGAGTGCAAGGCCTGGGTGAGCAGGCATCCTTCAGGCGTCAGACTCCCTACCCCTACCCCTAGAGCTCCAGTGTTGCTGATTCTAGCCTAACAGCAGGTAAGCTGCCAGAACCTTACAGCCTGCAACTGCCAGCACCTGAGGCCCCAGCACACAAAGCCCAGTGACTAGGCCCCAGACTCCCAGCACAAGAGACTTAGGTCAGTGCCCACTGCTCACCAGCAGGAGAGCTCAATTTTTTCAAAGGTCTGGAAAAAGCAAACACAATGAGCAAAAAGTAATGTACAATAACCATAGATTCTTATTACAGGGACAGGGAAGATCAAGGCAGAAGTTCAGAAGAGGACAACATTGTCAACAAACCCAAATCTGAAACCTCAAAAGGGAATATAAACTGGTCTGAAGCCCAAAAAGCCTTCTTGGAAGAGCTCAAGAAGGATTTTAAAAATCAAATAAGAGAGGTAGAAGAAAAATTGGGAAGGGAAATGAGAAGTATGCAAGAGAGAGTCAATAGCTTAGAAAAAGAAGGAAAAAAATTAACTGTAGAAAACAAGTCCCTAAAAAATACAATTGGCCAACTGGAAAAAAAAGTACACTGAAGAAAACAACTCCTAGAAATGAGAGGTATGTAAGAGACAATAGCTTGGGGGAAAAAAAGACAAAACTTGACTGTAGAAAACAACTTCTTAAAAAGTGGAATTGGCCAAGTGGAAAGGGAAGCACAAAAACTCACTGAAGAGAACACCTTAAAAAGGAAAATAGGCAAAATGGAAATGGAGGTACAAAATCTAATAGAAGGAAACAATTCATTAAAAATTAGAATTGGTCAAGTAGAAGCTAATGACTCTATGAAAGCGAAAATCATTCAAAGAGAAACAAAAGAATTAAAAAATAGATGAAAATGTAAAATACCTCATTGGTAAAAACAACTGACCTAGAAAATAGATCCAGGAGAGAAAATTTAAAAATTACTGGTCTACCTGAAAACCACAATGAAAAAAAAAGAGCCTGGACAGCATCTTTCAGGAAATCATCAAAAAAATGACCCTGAGGTACTTAGAACCAGAGGGTAAAATAGCCATAGAAAGAATCCACCAATCACCTCCTGAAAGTGATCCCAAATTGGAAACGCCAAGGAATACAGTAGCCAAATTCCAAAATTACCAGGTCAAAGAGAAAATCCTGCAAGCAGCCAGAAAGAAAGAATTTAAATATCATGGAACCACGCTCAGAATTATGCAGGACCTTACAGCTTCTACATTAAAAGACTGGAGGGTGTGGAATAAAATATTCCATAAGGCAAAGAAGCTTGGATTATAACCAAGGATCAGCTACCCAGTGAAAATGAGTATAATCCTTCGGGGAGGAAATAGACATTCAGCAAAATAGGGAACTTCCAAACCTTCCTGATAAAAAGACCAGAGCTCAACAGACAATTTGATCTTCAAATACAAGACTCAAGAGAGACATAAAAACATAAACAGAACAGAAAACAACAACAACATGTTATTAATAAGGGCAAACTGTTTACAACTGTTCCCCTACAAGGGAAGATGACACTTGTAACTCTTGAGAATTGTATTGTTATCACACCATTTTAAGGGGGTATACATAGACAGAGGGGGTAGGTATAAGTTGACTTTGATGTAATGATAAAAAAAAATCTAATTAGGTGGGTTAAATGAATCTAAGTAAGTGGATTAATCAGATCTAATTAAGGGATTGTACTGGGAGAAAAGGAAAAGAAGAGGCAGGCAAGGGTAAATTACATTATAGCAAAAGGCACAAAAACCTATTAGAGTAGAGGGAAAGAAGGGAGAGAAATGAGCATTGTTTGAACATTACTCTCATTAGATTTGGTTCAAGGAGAGAATAACATAATTAGTTAGGTATAGAAATCTAACTTGCCCTATAGGCAGTAGGAGGGAAAAGGGGAAAGAAAAGGGAAGGGGGATAGAAGGAAGGGAAGAAGTAGTAAGGGTAAAGGAGAAGAAAAGGGAAGGGGCTAATAGAAGGAAGGCGGGACTGAGGGAGGCAGTGGTCAAAAGCAAAACACTGGTGAGGAGGGAAACAGAGAAAGGAGAAAGAAATGCATAAACAAGGGGGAAATAGGATGGAGGACAAGACACAGATAGTAATCATAACTGTGAACGTGAATGGAATAAACTCTCCCATAAAACAGAAGTGGATAGCAGAATGGATTAAAAACCATAACCGTGCAATACGTTGTTTACAGGAAACACATTTGAAACAGAGTGACACACACAGGATGAAGGTAAAAGGCTGGAGTAGAATATGTTATGCTTCAGGTGAAGTAAAAAAAGCTTGGGAAGCAATCCTGATCTCAGACAGCAAAAGCAAAAATAGATCTTATTAGAAGAGATAAGAAAGGAAACTACATCCTGCTAAAAGGCACCATACACAATGAAGTAATATCACTACTGAACATATATGCACCAAGTGGTATAGCATCCAAATTCCTAAAGGAGAAGTTCAGGGGATTACAGGGAGAAATAGATAGCAAAACTATACTAGTACGGGACCTTAACCTCCCACTTTCTCAACTAGATAAATCTAACTACAAAATAAACAAGAAAGAAGTTAAGGAGGTGAACAGAATTTTAGAAAAGTTAGATATGGTGGATTTCTGAAGAAAACTGAATGGGAATAGAAAGGAATATACTTTTTTCTTGGCAGTACATGGCACATACACAAAAATTGACCACATCCTAGGGCATAAAAACCTCACAATCCAATGCATTAAATGTATCCTTTTCAGATCATGATGAAATAAAAATTATATGTAATAAAGGGCCATGGAAAGATAGAATAAAAATTAATTGGAAACCAAATAATCCAATCCTAAAGAATGAATGGGTGAAACAAGAAATCACAGAAACAATCAATAACTTCATCCAAGAGAATAACAATAATGAAACAACATACCAAAATTTATGGGATGCAGTGAAAGCAGTTCTTAGGGGAAGTTTTATATCTCTAAATGCTACATGAATAAAATAGAGAAAGGGAAGATCAATTAATTGGGCATGCAACTAAAAACTAGAAAAAGAACAAATTAAAAATCCTCAATTAAATAACAAATGAGAAATACTGAAAACCGAAGGAGAGATTAATAAAATTGAAATTAAGAAAACTATTGAACTAATAAATAAAACTAAGAGTTGGTTTTATGAAAAAAACAATAAAATAGATAAACACTTGGTGAATGTAATAAAAAAAGAAAGAACAAAACCAAATTACTGTATCAAAAATGAAAATTGGCCAGGATCATAAACAAACCTCGCAAAAAGAGTCAGACTATATTATCTTACTTTGGTTACAAAGAAGATCAAAACATACAACCAGAAGAAGACAACAAAGTCAAAGCTCCTACATCCAAAGCCTCCAAGAAAAATATGAATCAGTCCCAGGCCTTGGAAGAGCTCAAAAGGGATTTTGAAAAGCAAGTAAGAGAAGTAGAGGAAAAACTGGAAGAGAAATGAGAGTGATGCAAGAAAATCATGAAAAACAAGTCAACAGCTTGCTAAAGGAGACCCAAAAAAATACTGAAGAAAATAACACCTTAAAAAATAGCCTAACCCAAATGGCAAAAGAGATCCAAAAAGCCAATGAGGAGAAGAATGCCCTAAAAAGAAAAATTGGCCAAATGGAAAAGGAAGTCCAAAGGTTTACTTAAGAAAATACTTCCTTAAAAATTAGAATAAAGCAATTGGAAGCTAGTGACTTTATGAGAAATCAAGACACTATAAAACAAATCCAAAAGAGTGAAAAATTAGAAAACAATGTGAAATATCTCATTGGAAAAACAACTGACCTGGAAAATAGATCCAGGAAAGATAATTTAAAAATTATTGGACTATCTGAAAGCCATGACCAAAAAAAGATCCTAGACATCATCTTTCAAGAAATTGTCAAGGAAAACTACCCTGATATTTTAGAACCAGAGAGCAAAATAGAAATTGAAAGAATCCACTGATCTCCTCCTGAAAGAGATCCCCAAAGGAAAACTCCTGGGAATATTGTAGTCAAATTCCAGAGTTCCCAGGTCAAGGAGAAAATATTACAAGCAGCCAGAAAGAAACAATTCAAGTATTGTGGAAACACAATCAGACTAACACAAGATTTAGCAGCTTCTACATTAAGGGACCGCAGGGCATGGGATATAATATTCTGGAGGGCAAAGGAGATAGGATTACAACCAAGAATCACCTACCCAGCAAAACTGAGTATAATCTTTCAGGGGAAAAAATAGACATTTGGTGAAATAGAGGACTTTCAAGCATTCTTGATGAAAAGACCAGAGCTAAATATAAAATTTGACTTTCCAATACAAGATTTAAGTGGAACATGAAGAGGTAAACAGGAAAGAGAAAATCATAAGAGACTTATTAAGGTTGAACTGTTTACATTTCTGCATGGAAAGATGATATTTATAACTCATGAGACCTTTGTCAGTATTAGGATAGTTGGAGGGAAAAAATTACATATATGTATATATAGATATAGATAGATAGATAGATAGATAGATAGATAGATAGAGGGCATAGAATGAGTTGAAGATGAAGGGGCCATATCTGGAGAATAAAATTAAGAGGTGAAAGAGGATTATACTGGGAGAAGGAGAAAGGGAGAGGTAGAATGGAGTAATTTATCTCACAAAAAAAAAACAAAAAAGAAAAGGCTCTCACAGTGGAGGGGAAACAAGGGAAGGTGAGAGGGAATGAGTAAATTTTATTCTCATAAGATTTGGCTTAAGGAGGGAATAACATACTCACTCAATTGGGTATGGAAATCTGCCTTACCCTACAGGAAAATAGGGGGGGAAGGAGATAAGAGAAAGGGGGGAGAGATGGAAGGGAGGGCAGACTAGGGGAAGGGATATTCAGAATGCATGCCATCTTAGGGTGGGGGAAGGGGCAAGATGGGGAGAAAATTTGGAACTCAAAATCTTGTGGAAGTAAATGTTGAAAACTAAAAATAAATAAACTTTAAAAAATTAAAAAAGGTAGGGGAGGGGCAGGAGTGAGGGAGAGAATTTTTTTAAAAAATGAATGTTATTTTTTACATGTAATTGGAAAATATTTAACAAAATAAATAAGAATATATTTAAGAAAATAAAATAAAAGTACACAGAAATATTTAGCAAAGAGATACCTTAAAAATAACAAAAATGAAAAGGGTGAATTCACCACCAATAAAGAGGAAATTAAAACAAAAATTAGGAACTATTTTGCCCAGCTGTGTGCCAATAAATTTGACAATCTTAATGAAATGAATAAATATTTACAAAAATATAAATTGCCTAGATTAACTGAAAAGGAAGTAAAATACTTAAATAACCCCATTTCAGGAAGAGAAGTTGAACAAGCCATCAATGAACTCCCTAGCAAAAAAAATCTCCCAGGCCAGATAGATTTACAAGCAAATTCTATCAAACATTTAAAGAAAAATTAATTCCAATACTATATAGACTATTTGGGAAAATAAGTGAAAGAGTCTTACCAAATTCTTTTTATGATGCAAATATGGTGCTGATATCTAAACTGGGAAGAGACAAAACAGAAAAAGAAAATTATAGACCAACTTATCAGGAGAATAATACACTAGTACCAGGTAGGATTTATTCCAGGAATGCAAGGCTGGTTCAATATTAGGAAAACTATCAGCATAATTGATCATACCAACAACAAAACTAACAGACCACATGATCATCTCAATAAATGCATAAAAAGGTTTTGACAAAATACAACACCCATTCCTATTAAAAAACACTAGAGAGCATAGAAATAGAGTCTTCCTTAAAATGATAAATAGCATCTACCTAAAACCTTCAGCTAGCATCATATGTAATGGGAACAAGCTGGAAGCATTTCCAATAAGATCAGTGGTGAAATAAGGATGTCCATTATCACTCCTGTTGTTCAATATTGCACAGGAAACATTAGCTTTAGCAATAAGAGAAGAAAAAGAAATTGAAGGTATTAGAATAGGAAACAAAGCTATCACTCTTTGAAGATGATATGATGGCATACTTGGAGAACCCTAGAGAATCAACTAAAAAACTACTTGAAATAATAAATCACTTTAGCAAAGTTACAGGCTAAAAATAATCCCACATAAATCATTGACATTTCTATATATTACCAACAAAGCCCAACAGCAAGAGATAAAAAGAGAAATTCCATTTAATTTTATTATAGACATTGTGAAATATTTAGGAGTCTACCTACTGAAACAAACCCAGGAACTATATGAACATAATTACAAAACACTTTTCACACAAATAAAGTCATATCTAAATAATTGAAATAACATCAGTTGCTCATAGGCTGAGCTAATGTGATAAAAATAACAATTCTATCTAAGCTTATTTACTTATTAAGTGCTTTACCTACTGAACTAGCAAAAAATTATTTTATAGAATTAGAAAAAATAATAACATGATTCATTTGGAAGAACAAAAGGTACAGAATATCAAGGGAACTAATGAAAAGAAATGCTAGAGAAGGTGGCCTTAGCCATTCCAGATCTTAAATTGGATTATAAAGCAGCAATCATCAAAACTGCTTGGTACTGGCTAAGAAATAATAGTGAATCAGTGGAATAGATTAGGTATTCAAGACATAGTAGTCAATAACTATAGTAATCTACCATTTGATAAACCCTAAGACCCCAGCTTCTGGGATAAGAACTCACTTTTTTGACAAAAACTACTGAGAAAACTGGAGAAGAGTATAACAGAAACTAGGCATAGACCAAAAATCTCACACCATATAACAAAATAAAGTCAAAATGGGTTCATGATTTAGATATAAAGGCTGATACTACAAGCAAACTGGGAGAGCAAGGAATAGTTTTCCTGTCAGATTTATGGAAAACAGAAAAATTTATGACCAAACAGGAGATAGAGAACATTATGAAATGCAAAATGGATAATTTTGATTATATTAAATTGAAAAGTTTTTGCACAAAGTCAATGCAACCAAGATTAGAAGGAAAGTATGGAGTTTGAATACAGATTGAAGCACATTATTTGCTATTTTTTCTTCTTTTGTTTTGTTTCCTCTTTCTGGTGGTTCCTCCTATTGGTTCTAATTCTTCCTTACAACATGACTAATGTGAAAATATGTTTAATAGGAATGTGTGTGTAGAGTGTATATCAGATTGCATGCTGTCTTGGGGAGAACGGAGGGGAGGGAGGAGGAGAAAAGTTAAAATTCAAAAGCATATGGAAGTAATTGTTGAAAACTAAAAATAAATTAATAAAAATTAAAAAAGAAAAACATAGACTTGCATGAAACAATGAAGAGCAAAATGTGTGGAATCAAGAGAACATTGTATACCTTAAAAGCAATATTGTTTTAAGAATACTTTTGAGTGAATAAGTTATTTTGTCTATTATAAATAACCAAATTAACTGTAAAAGTCATATGAAGAAAGACACTATCTACATTCAGAGAAAGAACTAGTAAATGGAAGTATATCTAGAACGATTTTACATGTATACCTATTTGTGTCCAATAGTAGCCATTTCTAGGATGGAGGTAAGGGAGGGAAGAAAAAAAAAGGGGAAAAAATTACATGATAATTTTGTTTATATTTGAAATAAATATCAAATTGTGAATAGTAGATTTGCAATTTCATGTTCAATTGCCTTTTTTATTGCACTTACTACATTTTGGAAATGGTTGTTCTATTCTATAAACTAAAAGAAAATAGAAAAAAATAAAAATAAAAAAGAAGCAATTATCAGCATGCTTCTGTGTCCTGTTTGAGACAGAGACTCCTGGGCGATGACCAATGGCCTAGACATCTCTTCCTGTCAATGGCAGCAAAATAACTGGAAAGTCAAGTCCAACACTTCGTTGGGGGGAGGGGAGAATCTCAATGAACTATCATAGCTACAAAGCTATATGTTACTTTTAAATCTGCCCAATAAAGGGGACTCTTTCCCACAGATTCCAAATGGAATGACAGCTAACTCTGCTTAACAAATCACCTTAGTATCACAGTAAATGCATGCCCTAATTGACCGTGGAAATTAATACCCTATGCAGGACCGGAAACCCCAGAAAGTACTCTACCTCCCCCAAGGAACTAAGAGCTAACTGTACTTTCTACCCTCTCCATCACTATATAGAAAGGAGATTTTCAGGGAAGATCCTATAGGGGATATGTCTGACTAGAACTCAGCAAGTAGCATATGTGAACCCTCACCAAAGCGTATGATATTTCTTGACATTAGTAAATAGCTATGCCTGTTGCTTATCCTGATTCAGCCTTTCAGAAGAATATTTGCCTTCACCTCAGTTATCATGTTTATATTTTTAGTGACAATGGCAATCCATTTAATGCAACATGAAATCAATAACAGACCTGAAATCAGGGCATAAGATGGTTCTTTCATGCCCCATAACACCCTCGAGCATTGGACTTTGTGGAATGATGAAATGGGTACTTGAAACAAGACCTATGCCTAGCAACAATAGGCAATATGGATGGACTGTCTGGCTCAATTTAATCTTTGAACACCTCTATCTCCTGCCAGGGCAAGTCTCCACTATTTCAGCTATTAGCGAACCTATTGTTAAGGGATGGAAGGAAGGCAGCTACTGAATTACAATCAGTAATGCAAAATGTAACAGCTATATATTCATCTCCCTTTTTTCCATCTAAGCCATGTCTAGCCAGAGGGTGGGCTATCTACTCTACCATTCCTACTGGTCAGGAAGGAGCTGAAATTAACTTGGATACATTGATCCACACTGTCTATATCTTGATAATGTGGTTAGCAGACCTATCATCTTTTTTTTCCCTGCCTAAGGTCCAACTTACCCTTCCCTAAGACAGCCAGTTTACAGCCTGGGTAATCTATTGGGACATACAACAAGTCTAAACAGTGGTCACAGGAGTAGTGGGTCCCCAAGTAAAGTAGGGAGAGAACTATAGTAAAAACAAGCAGGTGATAATAAATAGGTCCCTGCTGAGATAGTGGGCCAGAAGGACATTGTGAGTTTTGAACACCCATAAGCTGGAAGGAAAAAAAGTAACTAGACACAAAAGGGAAGATGTAGAATACAATGAAGTAGAATCCTAGTCTCTGACCTGTACTTTTCCTTTTCTTATTTTCCAGATAGTATCAGACACTAGATGGGAATTGATAAAGATGCTATGGATTTATTTGCATGATTCCTGTTGACTTGTTTTATTTTTCCACTTGACTTTCAACTGTGACCATCACCTTTTTATGATGGAAACAGCCAGATCTTCATCTGAAAACTGTTCATATCCTTTGTCAATTTATCAATTGGGGAATGACTTGTATTCTTCTAAATTTGAATCAGTTCTCAATGTGTTTGAGAAAAGAGGCCTTTGTCAGAGATACTTGCTGTAAATTTTCCCAGTTTTTTGCTTTCCTTCTAATTTTGGTTGCATTGGTTTTATGTGTGCAAAACTTTTTTAATTTTATATAATCAAAATCTATTTCACATATCATAATGTCCTCTGTATCTTATTTGTTCTTAAATTCTTGCTTTATTCATAGATGTGACAGGTAAATTATTCCATACTCTCCTAATTTGCTTATGGTATCACTCATTATGTGTAAACCATGTACACATTTTGACCTTATTTCAGTATACAGTGTGAGATGTTGGTCTATGGCTAGTTTCTTCCCTACTGTTTTTTGGGTTTCCCAGCAGTTTTTGTCAAAGAATGAGATTTTTTTCCCCAAAATCTTGGTTCTTTGGGTTTATCAAGCACTAAATTACTGTGGTCATTTGCCACATTTCATTGTGTACCTAATGTATTCCACTGACCCACCACTCTGTTTCTTATTCAGTAAAAGACTATTTTAATATTTATTGCTTTGTAACACAGTTTGTGATCTGATACAGCTGGATCACCTTCCTTCATATTTTTTCATTGATTCCTTGATGTTCTTGACCTTTTTTTCTTCCAAATGAATTTTGTTACTATATTTCCCAGCTCTATAAAATAATTATTAGTAGTTTGATTGGTCTGGCACTGAATAAGAAGATTTTCATTTCCTTTTCTTACTCAATTTAGTCAGCAATTTATCTGTTTTATTGTTTTTCCCCACAAAACCAGCATCTAGTTTCATTTATCAGTTCAATTAATTTTGTTTTACTTTCACTTTTATTAATCTCTCCTTTGATTTTCAGAATTTCCAATTTGGTTCTTAATTGGGGATTAATTTGTTCTTTTTCTCATTTTTGTAGTTGCAGTCCAAATTCATTCAACTCTATTTTATTGATGTAAGCATTTAGAGATATGAATATTCCCCTAAGTACTGCTTGTGCTCCATCACATAAATTTTAGCATGTTGTCTCATTGTTGTCATTCTCTTTAATGATATTGATTATTTCTATGATTCGTTCCTTGACTTGCTTATTCTTTAGGATTAGATTATTTCATTTGAAATTAATTTTTAATCTATCTTCCCACTGTCTTTTATTGAATATAATTTTTTGCATGTTGATCTGATGGTGATATATTTAATTTTTCTACTTTTCTGCATTTAGTTGTGAGGTTTTTATGCCCTAATACTTCGTTAATTTTTGTGTAGGTACCATGTACTGCAGAAAAAAGATATTCCTTTCTTTTCCCATTCAATTTTCTCTCCAGAGATCTATCATATCTAACTTTTCTAGCATTCTATTCACCTCCTTAACTTCTTTTTTGTTTATTTTTTGGTTAGATTTATCTAGTTTTGAGAGAGGAAAGTTGAGGACCCCTCCTAATATAGTTTTATTGTCTATTTCCTAACATAACTCATTTAACCTCTCCTTTGAAAATTTAAATGCTATACCATTTCAAGCATATATGTTTAGTACTGCTATTCCTTCATTGTCTATGGTACCTTTTAACAAGATATATTTCCTTTCTTATCTCTTAATTAAATTGATTTTTCTTTTGCTTTGTTTGATATCAAATTGTTACCCCTGATTTTTTTTAATTCAGCTGAAGCATAACAGATTTTGCTCTAGCTCCTTAAATTTACTCTGTGTGTCTCATTGCTTTAAATGTGTTTCTTGTAGACAACATATTTTAGGAATCTGGTTTTTAATCTATTCTGCTATTGGGTTCCATTTTATGAGTGAATTCATCACATTCACATTTATAGTTGTAATAACTAACTCTATTTCCCTCCATGTTATTTTTAATCTTCTTTTATCTCTCTCTCTCTAACCTTTTGCCCTGGTGCTCTTCACAAGTGTTTTACTTCTTATCATCCCCTCCCCCAAACTGCCCTTCTTTCTATCCATCCCCTTCTCTTATCCCTTTCCCTTTTTATATCCCTATAGGGTAAGATATATCCAGCTGAGGGTGTGTATGTTATTCCCTCTTTTAGCCAATTCTGATCAGAGTAAGATTCAAGTTTTGTCTGACACTGTAATAGCTCTTTCATTCCTCTTTTATATGAGATAACTTACCCAATTCTATCTCCCCCCTTCCTCTTCTCCCAGTGCAATTTTCTTTTTCATCCCTTAATTGTTTTGGGGGGGAATACCATCCCATCATAGTCATCTCACACTCATGCCCTCTGTCTATGTATACTCTTTCTAATTGTCCTTATATTGGTAAAGTTCTTAAGAGTTACAAATATCATTTTGCCATGTAAGAATAAAAACAGTTTAACTTTATTGGATCTCTAGCATTTTCTCTTTCTTGTTTCTTTTTCACTTTTTATATGTTTCTCTTGAGTCTTGTATTTGAAGATCAAATTTTTTACTCAGCTCTGGTCTTTTAATTAGGAATGCTAAAACAACATCTATTTCATTAAATATCCATTTTCCCCTTATGGAGAAAACTCAGTTTTGCTTGGTAGGTACTTCTTGGTTGTAATTCTGACTCTTTTGCCTTCCAGAATTACATATTCCAAGCCCTTTTCTTCTTTTTTTCCTATTTATCAGTTCTTTCTCTGGATGCAGATAGCATCTTTCTTCATATGTCCTTTATTTTTAACTTGTATATTTATAATAGTCAAAATGACTTAGTCTCTCAAGCAACAATATTGCTGTAACAGTTGGCATGCCACCCTGGAGTCAACAGAACCCTGGGTTCAAAACTTGTTTTTAACACTTACTAGCTGTGTAACTATGTATGAGTTATTTAATTTCTTGGTACCTCAGTTTCATCATCTGTAAAATGAGACAATTGGACTAAATCACCTCTTATGTTACCTCCAATATTTATTAAGCACTAAACTGGCTACTTTGCTAAACCTGGGGACACAAAGGTAAAAACAGTCTTTGCCTTCAAGGAGACCACATTGTAATGTGGCAGACAACATGCATATAACTCTAGGTTTCCCTGGCTTCTTTCAAGACTCAGTTCAGATCCCCTATTCTTTTTTTAAATTAATTAATTAATTTATTTTTAGTTTTCAACATTCACTTCCACAGTATTTTGAATTCCAAATTTTCTCCCCATCTCTCCCCTCCCTCCACCCCAAGATGGCATGCATTCTCACTATATCTTCTCCCAATCTGCCCTCCCTTCTATCAACTCCCTCCCTCCTTCTCTTATCTCCTTCCCCTTCTCTTTTCCTGTAAGGCAGGATATTACCCCATTGCCTGTATATCTTATTTCTCAGTTGCATGTAAAAACAATTTTTAACAGTCATTTTTAAAACTTTGAGGCCTATATTCTCTCCCTTCCTCCCTCTCCACCCACCCTCATTGAGAAGGAAAGCAATTCAATATAGGTTATACATGTGAGGTCATGCAAAAAATTTCCATAATAGCCATGTTGTGAAAGACTAACTATATTTCCCTTCATCTTATCTCACCCCCTGTTTGTTCTATTCTCTCCTTTGACCCTGTCCCTCTTCAAAAATGTTTGTTTCTGATTACCCCTCCCCCAATCTGCCCTCCTATCATTCCCCCCTCTCTTATCCCTTTCCCCCTTATTTTTCTGTAGCATAAGATAGATTTCCATACCCAATTGAGTGTGTATGTTATTCCCTCCTTAAGCCAAATCTGATAAGACTAAGATTCATTCATTCCCTCTCATCTCCCCCCTGTTCCCCTCCATGGTAAAAACTTTTTCATCCCTCTTCTATGTGAGATAATTTACCCCATTCTACCTGTCCCTGTCTCCTGCTCCCAGTATAATCCCCTCTCATCCCTTAATTTTATTTTTACTTATCATTCCTTCATATTCAACTCATCCTGTGCCCTCTGTTTCTCTCTCTCTCTCTCTCTCTCTCTCTCTCTCTCTCTATCTCTGTCTCTGTCTTTCTCTCTATATATATGTATATGTAAATGTATATATACGTGTGTGTGTGTGCGTGTATGTATATGTATATGTTCCCTCCAACTACCGTAATACTGAGAAAGGTCTTGTGAGTTACAAATATCATCTTTCCATGTAGGAATGCAAACAGTTCAACTTTAATAAGTCCCTTATGGTTTCTCTTTCCTGCTTACCTTTTCATGCTTCTCTTGAGTCTTGTATTTGACAGTCAAATTTTCTATTCAACTATGGTCTTTTCATCAAGAATGCTTGAAAGTCCTCTGTTTCACTGAATGTCAATTTTTCCCATGAAAGATTATACTCATTTTTGCTTGGTAGGTGATTTTTGGTTTTAATTCTAGCTCCTTTCACCTCTGGAATATCATAATCCAAACCATCTGATCCCTTAATGTAGAAGCTGCTAAATCTTGTGCTATCCTGATTGTGTTTCCACAATACTTGAATTGTTTCCTTCTCGCTGCTTGTAATATTTTCTCTTTGATCTGGGAGCTTTGGAATTTGCCTACAATATTCTTAGGAGTTTTCCTTTTGAGATCTCTTTCAAGAGGTGATTAGTGGATTCTTTCAATTTCTATATTACTTTCTGGTTCTAGACAGTCAGGGGCAGTTTTCCTTCATAATTTCTTGAAAGATGATGTCTAGACTCTTTTTTTTATCATGGTTTTCAGGCAGTTCAATGATTTTTAAATTATCTTTCCTGGATCTATTTTCCAGGTCAATTGTGTTTCCAATGAGATATTTCACATTGTCTTATATTTTTTCATTCTTTTGATTTATTTTATAATTTCTTGATTTATCAGAGAGTCGTTAGCTTCCATTTGCTCCAATCTAATTTTTAAAGTATTTTCTTCAGTGAGTTTTTGGACCTCCTTTTCCATTTGGCCAATTCTGCTTTTTAAGGCATCTTCTCCACATTGGCTTTTTGGACCTCTTTTGCCATTTGTCTATCTTCTAAGGTGTTATTTTCTTCAGTATTTTTTGGGTCATTTTTAGCAAGCTGTTGACTTGTTTTTCATGATTTTCTTGCATCACTCTCATTTCTCTTCCCAATTTTTCCTCTACTACTTTTACTTGATTTTCAAAATCCTTTTTGAGTTCTCCCATGGCCTGAGACCAATTCATAATTTTCTTGAAGGTTTTAGATATAGGAGCTTTGACTTTGTTGTCTTCTTCCAGTTTTATATTTTGAACTTCTTTGTCACCAAAGTAAGATTCTATAGTCTGAATTTTTTTCTGCTGTTTGTTCATGTTCCCAGACTTTTGACTTTTTAACTCTTCCCACCCCAGTGAGAGAGACCTTTCCTACTGCACTGGTAAGCTACTTCCCCACTCCTAAATTGGTTCCAAGGCAGTTTTCAAGGTTGTTTGGTAGGGAATTTGAGAAGGCTCCAGGGAGTTCTTTAACTCACTCTGCTGTCTTTGGCACTAGAAGTCCAATATATTTCCTTTAAAAATTGTTATCTGGTCCTAAAGTGAAAATTTTAACTTATGAGATAGCCATGAAACTTTGTAAGTGAGAGAACCTTTAGATATGATCTAATTAAACTGTTTCATCTTATACATGAGAAAATAGGACCAGAAGTAAAGCTACTAGTCCTGGGTGAAATGATAAAGTTGGAACAAAAATCCAGACTTCCAAAATCCCACCAAAGCCCTTCTCACTACCCAATATTAGAATATGTTGAATGAGTTTTCCTTCCAAAAGATAAGGTGACAAGCTGGATTAATGAAGAATGCATCACCCATGGAAAGAACTGAGAGTTCAGTCATTACCCAGCATAACTGAGGTTCAGAGAAGGCAAGAACCCTTCCATTAGATCTTTAGTCATAGATTTATTTCTGTGGTTCCTAGTATTGTTTTTTGGCTCTCTAGATCAGTGGTCAGCAAACTATGGTCCACAGGCCAAATCTAGCCTGTTGTTTATTTTTGCATAATCTGAGAACTGAGAATGATTTTTTCCATTTTTAATGGCTGAAAATTTTCAAAGAAAAATAATATTTCATGATGTAAAAATCATATGAAATTCAAATTTTAGTGTCCAAAATAAAGTTTTATTAGAACAGTCGCCCTCATTCATTTACATATTATCTACAGTTCTTTTCATACAAGAGTTGAATAGTCATCATTTCATACTGCTAATGAGCACACTACAAGTGTCAGTTTTAACTTGACAGAATTTCAAGTGCCATGTTGTTGTTGTACTGTGACATTTTATTAATATTTTTTGTTACTAGTGTGTCCCATCATGTCAAAACAAGAAAAGAAAAGTGTACTTGGAATGTCCAATGTAGTGTGGATTATTTTGTTATTGAATTCCATGAAAAAGTATTGTGCTTATTATGCAATAACACTATAACTGTGCTAAAAGAATACAATATATGTCAACATTACCAGACTGAACACTTATCACAATATTCCCAACTCACAGGAAAGGAATAGTGGGGGAAAAATCAAGTTTAATAATCTCATTTCAGCAGAATTTGTTGATAAAAAAAATTTTTTATATGAAATTGAGGCTGCAAACAAAGTGAGTTTCTGAGTGACTCATTTATCAGCCAGGCAAGGAAAGTTTTTTACCCATGGTGAAAAGTTTATTTGACTGCAGCAGCCAAGGAAATATGTCCAGAGAAAATAAATTTGTTTAAGACTATTAGCCTTTGGGGCAACTAGGTGGCACAGTGGATAAAGCGCTGGCCCTGGAGTCAGGAGGACCTGAGTTCAAATCTATCCTCAGATACATAACACTCACTAGCTGTGTGACTCTGAGCAAGTCACTTAACCCCAATTGTCTCACCATTAAAAAAAGACTATTAGCCTTTTTGCAGTAACAGTTGCTTGAAGAGTTGAAGACATTGGGAGCAATATCAATAGAAAATTATAAAGAGCTAAATGATTTTGAGTGACTTTGTTTGGCTGTGGATGAGTCAATAGATGTCATCAATACTGCTCAGTTGTTACTGTTTAACCAAGAAGTAAATGCTAAGTTAGAAGTGAATGAAATACTAGCTTCTATGAATAGTCTGTGTGGAACATCTACAGGTGAGAATATTTTCAAAGAAGTTGGAAAAACACTAATTCAGTACAACCTGAAATGAAATTTGCCAAGATGTGCTACAACTGATAAAAATATGTGTAGAGTAGAAAAAGACTCAATTGATGAATTTGCAAAGCTTGTGAAAATGTAAATTATTTAGAGCAGTGTGGGGAACCTTTTCATATTAAAAGGCTGCACTGATATTTAGCTATAATCAAATAAGGCTGCATTCAAAAAACTTCAATTAGATATATTTTAAAATGTACATTATTTTGCAAAAATCTAACTACTATGTACTTAATGGTTTCAAAAAAGTGAAAACTTAATTTTAAAACTAACTAACTTTTTAATGACTTTTTTGTGTCTGCTTTTTGTTGGAAAGCATTTGAACATTTGGTTGCAGCATGGAGGTCTGCAGTTTCAGTTGATCCTCCAGATGGGTATCAGTCATTTGTGACGTTAAGAGTATCTTGATTTGGATTAGGTAGAAGAATGTAGATTCACAGCAGTAAGTGGTTGAAAAAAGAAGAAAGCATTTTTCAGGCATGTTGTTGAAGGCAGTGTTCTACTGCATTTTTCCACATTTCAACTGGATCTTTCTTAGCATCAAACAATGGCTTTAAAATGTCATCTACTGACAGCTCAATCAATTCCATTTGTAGTTCTTTAGGTGCCTTGGTGATATCACCTTGGTGATATCACCTCGGTGAGGCTGAAATGCTAATTTGAGTGTGATGTCATGATTCTCAGTCAGTGAACCTTTCATTGTATTCTCCAATTAATAGGCCTATAACAGTTGTGTACTCTTCAAATGATTCTGTATATCATCCTGTTCATCGATGACCTTTGCTAACTGGTGAAAATGTTCATCTGAAATTTCCTTTTGAAAAAGTACTTTGAAAAAAGATAGCTTTTCTTTTAAATGCTTGGATTTTTTGCCACATTTCATATATATACTTAGTTTTACATTGCAAAGAAATATTGAAATCAATTTGATTTGACATGCTATCACACAGAAATGCAGCATTCCTATAGAAATCTTCTTTCAACAGTTCACATTGCAGATTCAGTTCTTCATAAAATTTAACTATCTATTCTTGCAGAGATAAAATCTTGCCTAACCCCTGTCCCTTTAAAATGATATGCCAAATCCACACTGAACATCTCTTTATTCAACTTTAGTATGTTACAAAACTGATGATGCCATGTTGCATTTGCATAAATATAGTTAACAATATTTATAACTTGTTGCAAAGTATCACTTAAAATCGTAGCTTTAGCACAGAAATTTTACTGATATAAGATACAGTAAAAAGGAATGAGAGTATTTGGATCTGTTACATACACTCACTAAATTTACCAAATTCAGTCCAACTTTATGACATTTATCTTGAAAGTTGTTGAAGATGTCTATTCCCTGTGTTCTATTCACAAGAGTGCCCAAGGCAAGTAATTCTTCATAGTAATGAAATCTTCTGTTATGATCTGAATGAAGTATAAAACCTGTGCCAAGTCAGTAGCATCAGTTGATTCATCCAACGCAATTGAATAATATATATTTTCCTTTTGAAGTATTATATGAAGCTGTTCTGTTAAGTTCAAGACTAATTCATGCTGCCAAACAATTATGGTTCTCCTTGAAAGAGGCAGTTGTTTGTACTTTGAAATTTTATCGGGGTCTAAGCATACTACAATTTCAACAATGCATTCTTTTACAATTTCTGCATCACTGAATGGCTTTCCTTTTTTCCTGTGTATATATGCTACTTTATAAGTTGCTTCAGTGGCATTATTTCCAGGTTTTATTGCTGCTTGAAAGAATTGTCTTTGCTTTTGCTTTTCATCTTTTAATTTCTGCAATACAACCTTTTGCTCCACTCCTTCTTATTTAAAATATTTGTGGTCCTTATGAGTGTTATAATGATGATGAACATTGAATTTCTTTAATGTTGATATTGTAGTATCACAAAGTAAGCAAATCATCTTATCTTTAGCAGAAACAAGATAATATTGCAATTTCCAATCCTCATTTAAGAAAATCTGTTTTCTTCAGCATTCTCTTGGTTTTCTTTGACATGGTTAGCTGTTAAGCAGACAGAATTTAAAAATACTGTTGAGCTGTGTAACTATTCACAAATTCCACTTCAAACAGAAACACAGTGCACCATTGTCAAAAGCTGATAACACACTGGCACATTTGACCCCCATAAACTCTTGCCAACCAGCCTCATGTGGTAATAGTGCCAGTAAGGTGGGGAAAGTTAGAATAATAAGTGTTGCAACCATCAATTTAGCCCTTATGGCTTACTAATGTTCTAATTGTGCCAGTCAATCTGGAAGGATTATTTTGTTGAAACTTATTTTATTCTTTGATATTTTAAATATGTTTATTTTTTAAAAAATGAAAATATAAAAGATGAACAAAAATGTATTAATAAAAGTAAAAGAATTTGTTCTGTAAAATTTGAATTCAGTCAAAAGGCCACACTTAAGGACCTAGAAGGCCACAGGTTCTCCACCCCTGGTTTAGAGCATATATTTATTCATTGTATTATTCATCAGCAGGTGCTTTGCAGAAAATATCAGAATCTATTATGTGTTATTGATATTGAACCATTAGAATCAACAATGGTTGTCATCATCATAGGTCATCAGTTAATCAGTGGTTGTCATTATCTCTTCTGGACTTAAACCTCTTTCATGAATTTTGGTCAGAAATAAGTAGATGAATATCTTTTCTTTCTTTCTTTTTCTATTAATAAATTTATTTTGATTTATCAACAATCACTTTCATATGCTTTTGAGTTTAAAATTTTTCTCCCCCCTCCTCCCCACCACCCTCCCCAAGATGGTGCACAATCTGATATAAGATATATATATATATGTGTGTGTGTGTATATGCATATATGTATATATACATTCTTATTAAACATATTTTCAGATTAGTGATGTTGTAAGTAAAAATTAGAACGAATAGGAGGAACCACCAGAAAGAGGAAACAAAACTCAACAGAAGAGAAAAAAAATAGCAAATAGTATGTTTCAATCTGCATTCAAATTCCATAGTTCTTTCTTTGGATATGGATAGCATTTTCCATCACGAGGCCTTTGGAGATGTCTTAGATCCTTGTATTGCTGGGAAGGGTTAAGTTTATCAATATTAGTCATCACACAACGTGGCTGTTATTGTGTACAACATTCTCTTGATTCTGCTCACTTCACTAGCATCAGACCATACAAGTCTTTCCAGGTTTTTTCTGAAGTCAGCCTGTTCATCATTTCTTATAGAACAATAGTATTCCATTACATTCATATACAACTGGAGTACCTGAATATCTTGACACCATACCACACAGCAATTCAATGGCTTAACAGTGGTAAAATTTTATTATGATTTTTTTTTTGATCTCAGGACCAAGACTGAAATTTTTCTGAATGAGAACAACATTCTTCAACCATTGTTACAGAAAACTGAATGACTTTGGAAATTAGCTTTTGCTGCATGCAGACTTGATAATGTTTTTCAAATCAATTTAAAATTACAAGGCAAAACAGCACATATGCATGAAACTTATACTGTGGAAGAATAAATTTAAAAACAACTAATGTTTTTAATTCAATTCAATAAACATTTACTATGTGCCAGGTACTATGTTAAATGCTGGGAGTACAAAACAAAAAGGAAAGACAGTCCCTGCCCTAAAGGAGCTTATAATCTAATGGAGGAAGACAACACACACACAAAAATCTTGAAAGCAAGAAGTGGGTGGGGGGGAGGGAAAGGTACCTGCAAATGTATCATGTACTGTGAAGTTCAAACTTAAGGGAGCTGTAGATGGAAAGTAGAAATCACATGTAGTGTCAAGGTGTTTTACATATTTCCAGTGCTATCAAAAGTTAAAACAAGAAGCAAGATCTCCTGCAGTGAATCTATTTTTCAAGCTCAAACTATAGTTCAGAAATCATTTTTCAGATTGCTACATAAGTGCAAAAGAAATGTACATATTTCAAAGTACATTTAACTATGCAGTTAAGGAGATTCCACTTAATCTTCAGTTAGAAGTAATAAATCTGCAATATCGTGATATGCTCTCTCTGTGTGTCTCTCTCTCAAACAAAAGGAGAGAGGAATGATAATTTTATTATGGTAGTCATTGTCAGAAGAAAATCAGACTACTTCTGGTTTTTCTAAATAGTTAAGGTCATTCAAACATAACAGAGTTATGGCTGGGAGGAGAAAGCATAAAGCACTTGTTCACTCACTTCAAAGAAGCTACCGGATCCATATGCATCTACCAAGTTCAGTCCTCAGGGACCCTTACTCCTAAAGAGAGAAGTCAGGCTTTTTTCTCTTGGGGCCCCACAGTGGAACCCCAAGGAGAATCAATTAGAACTTAAGTTCATCACAGGTCTATGGTGTCTCCAAAATGTGACATTAAATGCACAATGTATATCAGGCATGAATATTTCTCCTTCACACAAAATATTTAAACAAAAAAGCATGAATTGACAGAGAAAAATAAATCAGCAACTTAACATTACTGTTATTCTCTTCTAGGAGATTAATACTCAAAACATTGCAACATGAAGAAATTAGTGATACTGGTGAATAGATAATACATCTTCACTTTAACTCTACGTCATCCAAACAATATCCTTAAAGTCTATGTCTTCTGGTAGACCAGGTTAGAAGTTGTGTTCATCTTCTTTTGGTGGTCATCTTCTCCAAGAGCACCATAACTGTTGTGGGCATCTTTCATAGTATAGTCAGCACTGACTGAGTAATCCAGTGGTTCCTGACTTCTTGAGATTGCCTCCAACATTAAAATGTACATGTCAAAATCACTATTCAATCACCTAGATATAATCAAAGAAATATAAAGCATCTAAGTCTTGAGATATTGGCTCAGGCATATCAGCACTTGTTATGTGGGATCAGTTGTCATTTTTACCAGAGTGGGAGAATGAACTCCTCACTCATTCTCCCATGGGAAGTCTTATCCCAAGGCAGATGCTTCGTAAAGGAAGAAGGAGAAGGAAAAGGAGAAGGAGAAAAGGAGGGGAGGGAGAGGAAAAAGGAGAAAGGAGGGAGTTGTTTGTGAAGGAAGGCAGGGAACTAACAATACAGTTACAGGCAGGACACTGGCATCCTGTTAATTCAAGTTCTGTGTTGAGACAAGTTGAGGCACTCATATATTACTGAACAGTTAACAAAAGGAGATTTTCTTAACCCTAACATAGGAAAGAAATGGCAAACCACTCCAGTATCTTTGCCAAGAAAACCCTGCAAAAGGAATCACTAAGAGTGGGACATGATTAAAATCTGACTAAACAACATATCAAGAATACTTAACAAAGATGTAATAGCTTCTGTTCACTAGGGCATGGTGTAACTCACACAGTCTCAAGATATTCACCATATCTGAAGGGCACCAGCTCCATATGATTGGACCTTTTTATTCCCCTAGTTGATTAAGAAAACACATCAGTACAGTCAAAGGTTACCAGGAAATTACATCAAGTGAGACATTACTTGAACCTTGCTTCACCTCCAGGCAAGAGGTTTTGTCACCTTTTAGGAAAAATCTATAAACTATGTCACTGGGGTGGTTTGGAGAAGTGACCCCAACAGACATTATTCCTTTAATATTCCCTACCCTCTGAAAAAAGAAGAAAATATTTTTTCTTAAACGCACAGAAGACAATAAAAGGAAGTTCAGATGGGAACAGACAAGTAGGAGTTATGAAACTGCAAGCTGGAAATTACATATTTTTTAACAAAGGAAGCTGTAGGGAGTATAAATTCTTGTTTTCCCATTTAATCCTCTTTTTCAGTTCTACTTTGTATATGGAAATGTTTTCTTCCTTTGGTGTCCATTAAATTTAAAATAAAATTGAATTTTTAGAAATCAATCTTAAAGGAGGACATTTCTTCAACCTTCCTTTCATCTGCATTTGAAAATTGCATAGTTCTTACCGTCAAAAACAGGGTGGCTTTAAAGCTTTTAAAATGATGGACTATCAATAGAAATGTGCTCCAATAAAAAAAAAAAAAAGGTAGCTAGGTGGCACATTGGATAGAGGTCTGGCTTTGGAGTCAGGAGGATCTGAGTTCAATTCCGGCCTCAGACACTCTGACACTTACTAGCTATGTGACCCTGGGCAAGTCATTTAACCCTGATTGCCTCACCAAACCCCCCCCCCCAAAAAAAGAAAAGAAATGTGCTCCAGATTACTCATGAAATATGAAAAGAATAACATCAGAAGGGCAGAGCTTCTGCACCTAGGACAATGACTAAAATTTTTTGTATTTGGGGATGTCATTGAAATCCCTGTCTGGTTCAAGTAGCAAAAGGCTCCCACGACTCTGTGGGGAAAAGGAGGGAAGAAGAGGACAGGGAAACATTACCCATGATGGAGAATAAGGGCTGAAACATTGGCATGAAGCCACTACTGAGAAGGATATCATTGGCAGGTGAGAATAAGATGGATGAGGGAAGGTCTCAATCAAGTGACCAAAGGGATTCTAAGTTTATGAACACCCTCTAAATTGGACACCCTAGGACAAACCCCAATTGTCCTAACCTAATTATGATTCTAGCCTCATTCTCTTTCTCCAATGCCTTGCTTAGGCTTGAGTCATGATTCTAGTGATCCAACTACCCCTATAGTAAGGAATACCTCATTTCAGGAAATTCTTATAAATACTTCCTTTACTAAGATTTGTATCTTTTTTTCATCTTGGTATCAGTATAAATGTTCACCAGTTTTGTATTTGCACCTCTTCAATATCTCTGATTATTTGAATTGTGTTTCAACTAGGTGATGCAGTAGATACAGTGCTGTGACTTGAGTTTAAATTCAACCTCAGACATTTACTACATTAACAGAAATTTATGTGAGCAAGACACTTAATCTCTGTTTGCCTGAGTTTCCTCAATTATAAAATAATGATAAATAATAATAAAGACACCTGCCTCCCAGAGTTATGATGAGAATCAAAGGAAATAATATTAGTAAAGCACTTAACATTGTGCCTGGCACACAGTAAGTGCTATATAAATGCTAACTGTTGTTGTTGTTGTTGTTGTTATCTCCTCAGGCTATCTCCCTCTATGTAGAATACTGTTATCTGCCACTCTGCACATCCATAATTTTCAATTGCACATTGACCTATTTGAAAAGCTGTGTAACAGTCAGGCAGAGATTTCTATATTGACTATTCCACAGAATAGTCTTTGAACTCCTAGGGGACATATGAAGAGTAATGGGATCTCTGGGTCAAAAAGTATGGATGCTTTAGTAACAGTATAATTACAAATTGCTTTCCAGAATGGTTGAACCAATCTACAACTCCATCAGTTGAGTGCACCTGTCTTCCTACAATTCCTCCAACATTGGTCATTCTCATTTTTTATCATCTTTTCCAATTTGTTGGTTGTGAGGTTGGTTTTTATTCCCATTTCTTTTGTTGTTGCTGTTGTAACAGCGTTGAGATGAGAACTTTCCCCACTGAGTTGGATATGCATTATGGCAGCTAGATGGCACAATGGATAGAACTCTGGGCCTGAAGTCAGGAAGTCTTAAGTTCAAAGCCACTCTCAGATACTTACTAGCTATGTAACCCTGGGCAAATAACTTCTTTCTGTCTCAGTTTCTTTTCTTCCTTTTAAAAAAAATAGTTATACTTTACTTTAACATTCATTTAAAAAATTTTGAGCTCCTAATTCTCTCTCTCCATCAAGTCCTTCCCCTATACCTTCCTCAGTTTATTAACTTATAAAATGGTGATAATAATAGCACCTACCTCCTATGGCTATTGGGAGAATCAAATAAGATAATATCTGTAAAGCACTAATCATAGTACTTGGCATGCCTACAGTAATCACTTAATAAATGCTTCTTCCCTTCTCTTTCGTCTTGCATGGGAGTAGGGTGGATAGTTTAACATTCTATAAAAGGACTTGCACAACATAGTAACTCAGATCAGTTACTATGACTAGAGTATGTAAACGAAGATTGACAAATGAGCCTGGGGAGTCCCCGACTCAAAAGGCTTTAACAGCACCTAAGAATAAAAATGCCATCTCTCTCTTCCTCTCTTTTGAATGTGTCATTCAGGATTGGCTGTTTTCCCTTGGCTTCCAAGGGAGACTCTTCCCACACACCACTCACCTATTAGCAACAGTGATGATGAGAACATGTCCTTAAGAATGTTTGCCTGCTGAAATGAGTATGAGGATAGACTTCAAATCCTTGCATTCCTCTTCTGCTTTGTACATTTTTCTCTGAGTCTAGGTTCCAAACCATGATCTTGAGATTTATTCCAGCCTTGCCAACTCTGTCCCAAGAGTTAAACAGGTCAAAAAGGTCCAAATTAATGGTGAATGCCCAAGTTCAAGTGTTTCTTTGAAGTATGCCAATTTGCAAAGACAAAAACCTTACCACCAGGATAAACCAGGATGCTGCAACTGAAAGGACTAACACAAGACATGCCATTTACTGGCTTGGAAATCTAGTCTTGTAAACTGCATAGCTAGAACAAGACAGAGATAAAAGTGAAATATCTTCAGCAACCCAATAAAGTAACCTTTATTAACTGAGAGAGTATAATAGCAGTGATGGATAAGTTTTCAGGCCCTAAGCATTTGTTAATATGTGCTTCTGAATATTTGTGTTTTAAGCATGGTAGAGGAAATATCTTACAATGATAACTAAAAGTTGCATATGAGTAGTTTATGAGTGCCTTTTCTAGAATGGACACTATTAATATGCTTTAGGTGATATACCCAGACGTGAACCAAAAATAAGTTTTATTTAAGACATTTTCCCTAGCACTACAGGCTGGTAGCAGAGGCTTAAATCAAAGAAAGCAGGGAAAGCCTGACTTTCCTTTTTTATTATAGGTCAGATTTACCCAGAATTTAATCTGATCTAATCTAGAAATTAGATTTGTGAGAGAGGTTAAACCCTGGACTGTGGGTATTCTCTTGGGAAACTAGGAGGCATAGTAGAGGAAAACCTAAGTTCAAATTTAGTCTCACCCTCTTATTAGTTGTGTGACTTAAACTCTATCTACCTCAGTTGAGCCAGCCTCAGTCAACTGTAAAGTGGCATAATAGCACCTACTTCCAAGGATTATTATAAGGATAAAATGAGATTATATTTGTAAAGATTAAATTTGTAAAGCACAATGCCTGGCACACAGAGCTTAATAAGTGTTTGTTTCTTTCTCCCAAGATTAAAGAGGTGATTACAGTTGGCTTAATCCCTCTTTGGGAGCTCTATTTAGAGTTATCTATCTATCTATTTAGAGTTGATCTAAGTATTGTTGTTTTGTTTGTTTGTTTTAGTTAGTCTGCTTTTCTTATTGGAAGGTCAGTTAGGACCACCATTTGCAATACATTATGGTTTTACAGGGATCTATTGGTGTAATCAGGTGCCCTATATCTTGTAGGGATCCCTGTAGATATTTAGTCCAGTCTTACATCTAGAATTCTCTATGGTGGAGATACATACAGGAAGAATTTTTACCCAGGATGCTGTGGTTGCTAGGGCAAGACCATGACTTCTAGCCAACCTTAAATCTTCAAGCCATGTTAGGAGAGCTCCACATGTCCTTTAGAAAGCAGAATACAACAAAATACTATTTACAAGAAACACACATAAAAGATAAAGTTTCACACAACATTAAAATAATGAACTAGAACAAAATCTATTATGCTTCAGCAAAAGTGAGAAAGGTAGTTGTAACAATCATGGTCTCATAAAAGGCAGAAGAAAAAAGAAGACAATTAAAAGTAATAAACAAGGAAACTACATTTTGCTAAAAGGTACCAAAGACAATGAATTGATACCAATACTAAAAATAGGTATACCAAATCAAATAGCATATAAATTCTTCAATGAAAAGTTAAATGAATTACAAATGGAAATAAACACACATAAAAACTACAATTTGAGGGGAGGTCTAAATGTAAGCTCTTTTTGGACCTAGATAATTCTAATAGAAAATAAATAAGAAAGAAGTTAAATATCTGAAAGGAGTTTTGTTAAAGATAAATGTGATAAATCTCTAGCAATTGCTGACTGGAAATAGCATTATATTTCTCAGCAATCTATGGCACTTCTACAAAAATTGACTGTGTATAAAAAAAACTAAATAAGAATAAAATAAAAACTAGCAAAAGAAGTAAAAAAATTTAGAAAAACAAATATTAAACATTCATTTGATAGACAATAACAACAAAAAAGTTAAGATCAATTGAAAAAACTTTAAAACTAATTGGAAGCTAAATGACAATCCGAAAGAATGAGTGGATTAAAGAATAAGTCCTAGAAGTAAATAATAATTTTGTTAAATATAATAAAAAAGACAATATATTGAAATTTTTGGGGTGCTACAAAAGTTGTAATGGGAAATTCATATTTCTAAACTCTTTCAGCAATTAAAAAAATAAATCAGTAAATTCAATATGATACTAAAAATCTTAGACATATAACAAATAAGAAACACAATTAAATACAAAAATAGAAACCCTTAAAATCAAAGATAATAATAACAAAGCTGAAAGAAAAAATGAATTACTGAATAAACTTACAGTTTAAAAAAAATAAATATATTATTAGCTAATTTGATTTTTAAAAAGAAAAAAGAAATTATAGTTTCAAAAGGGAAAAACATGAATCTGCATTAAGTGAAGAAATCAAAGGAAATTATTAGTAATGATTTTGCCTAATTAAAGGAACTAAAACTGACAATTTATTTGAAATGAAAGAATATTTACAAAAATAAAAATGCTAAGCATAATATAACCACAAAATAGATGACTTAAAAAATCAAATCTCAGAAAAATAAATTGAATAAGCTATAAATGAGCTTTCCCCCTTCCCCCCAGAAAAAGAAGCCCAGGGGCCAAATGAATTTACAAATAAATTCTATCAAACATTTGAAGAACAATTAATTCAAATATTTAAAAAATTGTTTGTAAAAATAGGAAAAAGAAGCAATTCTAAATAAATCCCTAATAAATACCATTAAAAATTTTTAAACTTAAATGTTAAAGAGAGTAATGAAACATATTACAAGGAAGAGTATTAATATATAACAGGAAAGGAGCTGATTTGACATTAAGCTAACTAGAATAGTAATTTATAAAACTGTAATTACATATCAATGGATGCAAGAAAAGATTTTGATGATAAAAACACACTTTTTTTAAAAAAAAACTAAGAAAATATAGGAATAAACAAATTTTAAAACAGATCTAAATATGGGAAGTAGTATCTATATAAAACCAAGAGACAGTATTTTATGTAATGGGGATAAATTAGAGGCCTTTCCCACCCAAAAAAAAGTGGGGAGAGAGATGCAGGGAATATGAATTAACAAAGGGAAGCATAAGTATTGCTTTTTACAGAAGATGTAATGGGTTACTTTGAGAACTATACATAGTCAACTAAAAAACTCAGTGAATCAATTAACAATTTCAGCATAGTTTCAGAATATGAAACAAACCCAAATAAGTCATCTGCATTTCTGTTACTACCAACAAAATTCAACAAGAAGAGATAGAAAGAGAAATTACATTTAAAATCACTCCAGAATATATAAAGTGCTTGAGAATGTATATGCCAGGACACACACAAGAAGTATGCAAAAACAACCATGAAGCATTCTTTGGGCAAAAAAAAGAAAAAAAGCCCAAAATAATTGAATATTAATTGTCCAGAGAAAAGTCAAGCTGACATAACAAAAATGACAGTACTATCTAAATTCACTTATTCAGTGTCATACAAATCTGCCTAAAGATTATTTTATATAGTTAGAAAAAAAATAACAAAATTTATCCAGAGGAACAAAATTTCAAGAATCTCCAGGGAACAATGAAAAAGTGGGGAAATAGTGGAGCCAAGGTGGTGGTCCTAGGGCAAGGAGGAGCATTGGCGTGGTGGAGCTTGTGGCAACAGTGGAGAGGTAACCCTCCTCACATTTCCAAGGCAGAAAAGAGTGCTTGTGGTCACTCATAGACCAAAGCACAACAGGAAAGGAGTAAACACCTCACCTTTGATCATACTACTACCTTGGAAGAACTGAAAATTTACAGGTTCCTAGAAGTATCTCTGAAAACAGCTGCAGAAAACCTCTGAAGCCATACAGGATAGATGGGTGGATCATAGGATCATAGATTTAGAGAGGAAAGGGAACTCAAAGACCATAGAATCCAACTTCCTCATTCTACAGGTGAGGAAACTGAGGCACAGAGGGGTTAAGTTACTTGCTCAGGGTCACACATCTACTAAACATCCATGACAGAATTTCGGCCCAGTTTTTCCTAACTACAAAGTCAACAACCTATCTATTGCTCCATGTAAAATCAAGATAATTGATATTTGCATCTTCCAGGTTTCCTTCCTTAGCATCAGGGAAGGAGGTTGAGGAGGTTCAATGAGCTCTAAAAGTAAATTAAGCTTCACTAAGTGCCTACTATGGCACAAGGTACTGTCCTAAGTGCTAGAGATACCAAGACAGAAAATGAAATATTATCAATACTAAACACAAACACACCAAATGACATAGCATTCAAACACATAAAGGAAAAGATAAGTAAATTACAGGAGGAAATAGACAGTAAAATTCTACTAGTGTGGGACCTCAATTTTCCCATCTCAAAGCTAGATAAATCAACCATAAAATAAAGAAGAAAGAGGTTAGGAGATGAATAGAATTTTAGAAAACTTAAATATGACAGAACTCTGGAAGAAATTGAACGGGATTAGAAAAGAACAAAATCTTTTTTTCAACTGTACATGGTACCTTCACAAAAAGTGACCATACATTAGGCCATAAATACCTCTCAAACAAATGCAGTGAAGTAGAAATATTAAATGTACCATTTTCAGACCATAACACAATAAAATTATGTTAAATAAAGGGTCATGGAAACAGATTAAAATTTATTGGAAATAAAATTATTTAATCCTAAAGAATGAGTGGGTCAAAGAACAAATCATAAAAACAATAATTTCATTAAAGAAAATGACAAAAATAGAATAACATACCAAAATGTGTGGGATACAGCCAAAGCAGTACTTAGGTGAAAATTTATATCTCTAAAAGCTTTCATTAAAAAGAGAGAGAGAAGATTGGAGCCAAGATGGTTGAGAAAAGCCAAGAAGTTTTCTGAGCTCTCTCCAGTTTCCCTCAGAAACAACATTAAATCAAGCCTCTAAACAAATTCTGGGGTGACAGAACCCACAAAAGAACAGAGTGAAACAATTTTCCAGTCCAAGATAACTTAGAAGGTTTTCAGGAAAAGTCTGTCTCACTTGAATAAAAGGGGAGAGTAACTCAGTGTAGACAGTGTCTGGGCAAGCCAACTCTTAGGGACAACACAGATCAACAACCAAGGCCCCTCAGTCCTGGCTTAACAGGCCAGCAGTGAGTCCTCTGACCTCATCAGAGAAGGCAAATTGCCACCCTTGGAACCCCAGCACAAGTGTAATTAGGCCGGGCTACCCCCAGCACAGTGGGAAAGCACCTGAGGCCTCAGTGTGGAAAACCAGGGACTAGGCCTCTGGCCCTTGAATAAGAAGCTTGGGATAATGCCCCCTTTGCCCCAGGAGCAGACTTTAACTTTAAAAGTCAGGAAATCAGCTAGAAAAATCAGTAGGAAACAGAAAAGAGCCCTGACCATAGACAGCTACTATGGTAACAAGGAAGATCAAAAAACAAACTCAGAAGATGACAACATCAAAATGCCTATATGTGAAACCTCAGAAGAGAATATGAATTGGTCCCAAGCCAAAAAAATTCATCTTGAAAGAGTTCAAAATGTACCTTAAAATCAAGTAAGAGAGAAAGAAGAAAAATTGGGAAAAGAAATGGGAGTTTTGCAGGAGAATTATGAAAGAAGAGAAAAAAGCTTAGAAAAGGAAGGACAAAAATTGACTGAAGAAAACAACTCCTTAAAAAAAGTAGAATTGGCTAAATGGAAAAAATTCTAATGAAGAAAACAACTCCTTTAAAGGTAGAATTGGCCAAATGGAAAAGGAAGTACAAAAGCTAAATGAAGTAATTCTTTAAAAATTAGAATTGGGCAAGTGGAAGCTAATGACTCTATCAAGAATCAGTCAAATAAAATTAAAAAATTGAAGAAAATGTAAAATATCTCATTGTAAAAACAACTTAGTAGCTTCTATATTAAAAAATCAGAGGGCTTGGAATATGATATTCCAGAAAGCAAAGAAGCTTGGATTACAACCAAGAATCCATTACCCGGCAAAACTGATCATAATCTTTCAAGGGAAAAGAGGAACATTCCTTGAAATGGAAGGTTTTCAAACTTTCCTGATGAAAAGACTAAACAGAAAATTTGATCTTCAAACACAAGATTCAAGAGAAGCATAAGGTAAACAGGAAAGAAAAAAGAAACCATGCTATTCAATAAGATTAAACAATTTACATCCCTACACAGAAAGATGATACTTGTAACTCTTGAGAACTGTATCTCTATTAGGGTACATAGAAGGAGTATACATAGAGAGAAGATATGGGTATAAGTGGACTTTGATGTAAGGATATAAAAAAAAATTAGAGGATAAAAAGGATTGTACTAGGAGAAGAGGAAAAGGGGAGGCATTATAGGGTAAATTATATCACATGAAGAGGTGCAAAAGACTTATTACAGTAGAGGGAAAAAAGTGGGTGAGCATTATTTGAACCTTACTCTCATTAGATTTGACTCAATGAAGGACTAAAATACACACTGAATTGGATATAGAAAGTTATCTTGCCATATAAGGAAGTAGGAGGGAAAAGGGAAAAGAAAAGGAAGGGGGGGGACAGAAAGGAGGGCAGATTGAGGGAGGTGGTGGTAAGAAGCAAAATACTGTTGAGGAGGTACAGGGTGAAAGGAGAGAGAAAAGCATAAAACAGGAAGGGAAATAGAATAGAGGGAAATACACAGTTACTACTCATAAATGTGAATGTGAATAAGATTAATTCTCCCACAAAACAGAAGCAGACAGCAGAGTGGATTAAAAACCAGAATCCTAGAGTATGTTGTCCACAACATGTTTCTACAACATGTCTACAATGTGTTTCTACACATTTGGAGCAGAGAGATGCACACAGAGTAAAGGTAAAAGGCTGATTAATTAAATTAATTAAATTAAAGGCTGATCTAATTAAAAGATGTAAGAAAGGAAACTATAGCTTGCTGAAAGATACCATAGACAATGAAGTAATATCAATATGACACATATACGCACCAAATAGTAGAGCATCCAAATTCTTGGAGAAGTTAAGCGAGTTATAGGAAGAAATAGTTGGCATCTCAATCTCACCCTCTCAGAACTAGAAAACTCTAACCAAGCAAGAAAGAAGTTAAGAAGGTGAATAGAATTTTTAAAAGTATTTAAATTTTAAAATATGATAGACCTCTGGAGAAAACTACATGGGGATAGAAAGGAAAATACCTTTTTGTCAGCAGGACATCGCACCTACACAAAAATTGACTATGGATTAGAGTATAAAAACCTCACAATCCAATGCAAAAAGACAGAAATATTAAATGCATCTTTTTTTATCATAATGCAATAAAAATTATGTGTAATAAAGGGCCATGGAAAGATATGCTAAAAAGTAAATGATCTGTTCTTGGGGTCAAACAACAAATCATAGAAACAATCAATAATTTCATCAAAAAGAATGGCAATAATGAGACAACATATCAAAACTTATAAGAGTCAGCAAAAGCAGTTCATAGGGGAAATTTTATATCTCTAAATGCATCCATGAATAAAATAAAGAGATCAATGAATTGGGCATGCAACAGAGCTAGAAAAAGTATAAATTAAAAATCCCCAATTAAATACCAAATTAGAAATTCTGAAAATCAAAAGAGAGGTTAATAAAATTGAAAATAAGAAAACTATTACATAAGAATACTAAAATAAGAAAACTAAATAATAAGAATACTAAAAATAAGAAAACTAAAAAATAAAAGCTGGATTTATCAAAAAATAAAATAAAATAGGTAAACCTTTGGTTAATTTGATTTAAAAAAAAAAGAAAGAAGAAAACCAAATTACCAGTATCAAAAATGAAAAGGGTGAATTCACCACCAATGATAAGAAAATTAAGACAATTGTTAGGAGCTATTTTGCCCAACTATAGCCAATAAATCTGACAATCTAAGTGAAATGGATAAATATTCATTAAAAATAATAAATTGCCTAGATAAACAGAAAAAGAAATAAAATAGTTAACCCCATTTCAGAAAAATAAATTGAATAAGCCATCAATGAACTCTCTAAAAAAAAAAATCTCCAGAGCCAGATGGATTCACAAGTGAATTCTACCAAACATTTAAAGAACAACTAATTCCAATACTATAAAAGCTATTTGGGGAAAAAAAAGGCAAAGAAGGAGTCCTATCAATATATTTTTATGACACAGATATGGTTCTAATACCTAAAAAGGGAAGAGCCAAAACAAAGGAAAAAATTATAGACCAGTTTCCCTAATGAATATTGATGTAAAATTTTAAATAAAATATTAGCAAAAACATTACACCAATTTACCACAATGATAATACACTATGATGACATGGGATTTATATCAGGAATGCAAGGCTGGTTCAATGTTAAGAAAACTATCAGCATAATTGACCATATCAATAACAAAACTAACAAAAATCATATGATTATCTCAACAGATGAAGAGAAATCTTTTTACAAAGCACAGCACCCATTCCTAATATAAACACTAGAGATCATGAGAATAAATGGAATTTTCCTTAAAATGATAAGTTGTATCTAACTAAAACCATTAGCAAACATTTTATGTAATGGGGATAAGCTAGAAGCTTTCCCAATAAAATCAGGGGTGAAACAAAGATGCCCATTATCACTACCATTATTCAATATTGTACTAGAAATGTTAGCTTTAGTAATAAGTGAATGAGAATAATTGAAAGAATTAGAATAGGCAATGAAGAAATAAAACTATCACTCTTTGCAGATGATATGATGGTACACTTAGAGAATCTTAGACAATCAACTAAAATATTACTTATGACAATTAATTTTAACAAAGTGGCAGGATATGAAATAAACACACATATATCATCAACATTTCTCTATATTACTAACAAAGCTCTGCAGCAAGAGATAGAAAAAGAAATTCTATTTAAAATAATTATAGACAATATAAAATATTTAGGTGTCTACCTGCAAACCCAGGAACTATATGAACACAACTACAAAATACTTTTCACACAAATAAAGTCACACTTGAACAATTGGAAAAATATCAATTTGTCATGGACAGGCTGAACCAATATAATAGAAATGATACTTCTACCTAAGTTAATTTACTTATTCAATACCATACCAATCAAACTAAGAAAAAAAATATTTTATAGAGCTAGGAAAAAAATAACAAAATTCATCTGTAAGAACAAAAGGTCAAGAATATCAAGGGAATTTATGAAAACAAATGCAAAGGAAGATGGCCTAGCCTTACCAGATCTAAAACTATATTATAAAGTGTCAATCCTCAAAACTATTTGGTATTGACTAAGAAATATGGATCAATGGAATAGGTTAGGTAAACAAGACACAGTACTCAATGACTATAGTAATCTACTGTTTGATAAACTCAGAGACTTCAGCATCTGGGATAAGCACTCACTATTTGACAAAAACTACTGGGAAAACTAGAAAATAGTATGGTAGAAAATAGGCATAGACCAACGTTTCACACCCTATACTAAGATAAGGTCAAAATGGATACATTATTTAAACATGATAAGCAAATTTGGAAAGCAAAGGATACCTGTCTGATTTATGGAGAAGAGAAGAATTTATAACCAAACAAGTGATACAGAACATTATGAAATGCAAAATGGATCATTTTAAATATCTTAAATTTAAAAAGGTTTGCACAAACAAAACCAACGCAATCAAGATTAGAAGAAAAGCAGAAAACTTGGAAACAATTTTTACAGACAGTATCACTGATAAAGGCCTCATTTCTAAAATATATAGAGAACAGATTCAAATTTATAAGAATTCAAGTCATCCCTCAATTGATAAATGGTCAAAGAATACAAACAGGCACTTTTCAGATGAATTTAAAGCTGTCTATGGTCATATGAAATAATACTCTAAATCACTATTGATTAGGGAAATGCAAATCAAAACAACTCTGAGGTACCACCTCACACCTATCAGATCAGTTAACATTACAAAACAGGAGAATGATAAATAATGCCCAAAGGCATATAAAATTGTGCATACCATTTGATCCAGCAATACCACTACTAGGTCTGTATTCCAAAGAGATTATAAAAAGGAAAAAGGACCCACATGTACAAAAATATTTATAACAGCTCTTTCTGTGGTGGCAAAGAATTGGAAATTGAGGGGATGCTCATCAATTGGGAAATGGCTAAACAAGTTGTGGTATATGAATATAATGGAATACTATTGTTCTATAAGAAATGATGAGGAGGTGAATTTTAGAAAAACCTGGAAAGACTTACATGAACTGATGCCAAGTGAAGTGAGCAGAACCAGGAGAACATTGTACACAGCAGTAAAAACTTTGTGTGATGATTACCTATGATAGACACCTTTTCTCAGGAATATAATCATCCAAGACATGTACAAAAAAACTCATGATGGAAGATACTATTCACATCAAGAGAAACAACTATGGAGTCTGAATGCATATCAAAGCATACTATTTTCACTTTTTTTTGTTTTTTTTTTCCTTTCTCAAGAGGTTCTTTTCCTTTTGCTCTGATTCTTCCTTCACAACATGACTAATGTGGAAATATGTTTAACTTGATTGAACATATATAACATATATCAAGTTGCTTGCTGTCTTGGGAAGGGTGGAGGAAAGGAAGAATGGGAGAAAAAATTGTAACTAAAAAATTTTACAAAAATGAATATTGAAAACTAACTTTACATGAAATTGGAAAAAAATAAAATACTATTAGAAAAAAAGAAAGAGCAGATCAATTAATTGGCCATACAACTAAACAAAACTAGAAAAAAAAAACTTAAAACCCCCAACTAAACACAAAATGGAAATCCTGAAAACCAGAGGAGAAATTAAAAACATTGAGAGTTAAAAAAAAAATCAAACTCACAAATAAAACTAGGAGCTGGTTTTATTTAAAAAAAAAAGTTAATCCATTGGTTAATTTGATTTAAAAAAAAATAAAGAAAAAACCCAAATTACCAGTATCAAAAATGAAAATGGTGAATATACCACCAATAAAAATGATATTAAAACAACTATCAGGAGCCATTTTGCCCAATTATTTGCCAAAAAATCTAACAATCTAATTGAAATATCTTAAAAATACAAATTGCCCAAGATGAACTGAAGAAACAGAATACCCAAATACTCCTATTTTAGAAAAACAAATTGAACAAACCATAAATGAGCTTCATTAGAAAAAATCCCCAGGGTCAGATGGATTTACAAGTGAATTCTACCAAACATTTAAATAAACTATTTTATTTAAAAAAAATAGGTAAAGAAAGAATCCTAAAAAATTCCTTTTATAACTCAATTATGGTTTTGATACCTAAACCAGGGAGAGTAAAAACAGAAAGAGAAATCTATACGCCAATTTAGGTTAATGAATATTGCTGTACAAATTTCAAATGAAATACTAAGGAGATTATGACAATATGTCACAAAGGTCCTACAATATTACCATGTAGGATTTATACACTGAATACAGGGCTGATTCAATGTTAAGAAAACTATCAGCATAATTGACCATATCAATAACTAATATAGCAAAATCACATAATTATCTCAATAGACGCAAAAAAAAAGCTTTTGACAAAGTACAATATATATTCCTACTTTTAAAAAAACATAGAAATAAATGATACCTTTATTAAAATGATAAGTTGCATCTATCTAAAACCAAGAACAACCACTATCTGTAACA
Source organism: Vombatus ursinus (assembly GCF_900497805.2). Classification (NCBI taxonomy): domain Eukaryota; kingdom Metazoa; phylum Chordata; class Mammalia; order Diprotodontia; family Vombatidae; genus Vombatus; species Vombatus ursinus. The sequence goes on from NW_020954227.1 coordinate 1,050,118, forward strand.
GGGATAAACTTTAAGCCCTCCAAATAAGATCAGATGTGAAGGAAAGATGAACATTGTCGTCACTATTATTCAATATTGTATTAGACATGCTGTCTAGAGTAAGAAGGTAAGAAAAAGAAATGAAGGAATAAAAATAGACTATGAGAAAACAAAACCATCACTCTTAGCAAATGATATGATGGTATATTTGGAAAACCCTAGAGAATCAAGTAAAAAAACAGTTGAAACAATTAACAGCTTTAGCAAAGTTGCAAGATACAAAATAAACCCATCTAAATCATTAGCACTTCTATATACTACCAACAAAACCCAGCAGGAAAAGACAGAAAGAGAAACTCCATTTAAAATAGCTGCAGACATTATAAAATACTAGAGAGTCTACTTGTCAAGATAAACCCAGGGACTATATGAACACAATTACAAAACACTTTTTACACAAATATAGACAGTTTGAAACAATTGGAGAAATATTAGTTGCTCATGGATAGATAAGCCTATATAATAAAAATGATAATTCTAAGTTAATTTCTTTATTCAATGTCAATCAAGTTTATTCATGCCAATCAAAGCACCAAAAGATTATTTAAGGATCTAGAAAAAATAACAAAATTCATCAAGAACAAAATGTCTAGACTATCAATGGAATCAATGAAAAAAAAGTAAAGGAATGTGGCCTTGTAGTACCAAATTTTAAACTACATATAACAATATATTTATAACATATATTATATTATATATGTGTATATAATAATAATAAAGCAGTAATGATAAAAATATCTGGTACTGGCTAAGAAATAAGTTGCATCACTACAATAGATTAGGTACACAATACACAGTACATAGTAAATGACTGTAGTAATTTAGTGTTTGATAAACTCAAAAAGCCATGCTTTGGGGGGAAAGGACTCATTATTTAATAAAAATAGGAAAACTGGAGAGCAGTTTGGCAAAAACTTGGCATAGACCAATAACTCTCACACTGATTTCACTCTCACTATGATTTTAAAATAGGCAAATAATTTATACATAATGGAACATATTATAAGTAAATTAGGGAAGCATGGACAAATGTACCTCTCAAATCTACAAATAAGGGAAGTTTATGACCAAGTACGAGATTTAGTATATCACAGGAAGTAAAATTGATTATTTTTATCACATGAAATTAAAAAAGTTTTGGACAAACAAAACAAATGCAACACAAATTAGAAGGAAATAGAAAACTGGGGAGAAATTTTTAGAGCAAGTTTCTCTGATACACAGCAACTGAGCCAAATTTATAAAAATATGAGCCATTCCCCAATTCATAAAGGATATGAACAGGCAGTTTTTAGAAGAAGAAATTAAAGCTGTCAATAGTCACATTAAATAATATTCTAAATCACTATTGATTAAAGAAACACAAATTAAAACAAGGCTGAAGTACTTCACACCTATCAAATTGGTGAACATGACAGAAAAGGAAAGGAAAATGATAAATGTTGGAGGAGATGTGGAAAAATAGAAACATTAATATACTGTTAGTGGCATTGTAAACTGGGGAATAATTTGAACAGTGCCCAACAAGCCATAAAAGTGTGCATACCCTCTGACCCAGCAATACCACTGCTATGACTATATCCCAAAGAGAGAAAGAAAAAGGAAAGGGACTTAACTGTGCAAAAGTATTTATTGTAATTCTTTTTATGGTGGCAAAGAATTGGAACCTGAGGGGATACCTATCAGTTGGGGAATGGCTGAACAAGTTGTAGTATCGATTGTGATAGAATACTAATTGTGCTACAAGAAATGACAAGCAGGATGGTTTTAGAAAACCCTGAAAAGTCTTATATGAACTGATGCAAAGTGAATTGAGTAGAACAAGGACGACATTATACACAGTAACAGCAATATTGTAATGATGATCAATGAGAAAGATTTAGCTACTCTGATGAAGACAAATGATCTAAAACAATTCCAAATGACCTATGATGAAAAGTGCTATCCATCTCTGGAGAGAGAACTGACAAACTCTGAGTGCAGATTGAGCACACTTTTTAAACTTTATTTTTATTGTTTTTTATCTTTTTTTGTTTTGCAACATGGCTAATATGGAAATATATTTGTATTTCTTCACATGTATAATTGCTATCATATTGATTATCTTCTCAAGGAGTGGGGAAGGGGCAAGAGGGAAGAAGAATTAGGAACTCAAAATTTTGAAAAACCAATAAAAAATGTTAATATATTTGGGAAATAGCTAATGAAATAAAGAACTTGTTCAGTGGAATAGATCAGAGACATCTTACAGAAGAAAATGAGAACAATAGAGCAATGACTGATAAACACAAAGATGCTAGCTACTTATGTAAGAAGTCAATATTTAATTTTTAAAAACTTTTGGGGACACTTGTATGGAGTGATGCAAAGTGAAATGAGCAGAACCAGGAAAACATTGTACCCAGTATTAGTAACATTATGCGCTGATCAACTATGACTCAGCTCTTTTCAGCAACACAATGATCTAAAACAAGTACAAAGACTCGTGAAGGAAAAAGTTGTCCACATCCAGATAAAGAACTGATGGACTCAGAATGGAGATCAAAGCATTTTTTTCACTTACTTTATTCTTTTTCATGGTTTCATTTCTTTTTTATCTGTTTCTTCTTCCACAACTGTGACAAGTATAGAAATACATTTTGTATGATAGCACATTTATAAATGATATCAAACTGCCTACCATTTTCAGAAGAGGGGAAGTGAGGGAAGGAGGAAGAAAAAATTTGGAACTCAAAATCTTGTAAAACTGAATGCAAAAAAAATTTTCTTGATATGTAATTGGGGAAAAAATAAAATACTATTTAAATTTTTAAAAAAAGAGAAAAAGAAACAGTGGTAGATCAGTGGAAAAGATTAGGTACACAAGACACAGTAGTAAAGGACCTTAGTAAGCTAGTGTTGGATAAACCCAAAGACCCCAGCTTCTGGGACAAGAACTCACTATTTGAAAAAACTGCTGGGAAAACTGGAAAACTGTGTGGTAGAATCTAGGTATAGACCAGCATCTTACACCACACAAGGTCAAAATGGATACATGATTTAGACATAAGCAAATTAGGACAACAAGGAATAATTTACCTGTCAGATCTATGGAAAAGGGAAGAATTTATAACCAAACAAGAGAAATAGCATTACAAAATGTAAAGTAGATAATTTTCATTATATTAAATTTAAAGGGTTTTGCACAAAAAAAACTAATGCAACCAAAATTAGAAAGAAAGCAGAAAGCTGGGAAACAATTTCTACAGCACATATCTCTGATAAAGGTCTCCTTTCTCAAATATATAGAGAACTCAATCAAATTTATAAGCATATAAGTCATTCCTCAGTTGATAAATGGTCAAAGGATATGAACAGGTAGTTTTTCAAATGAAGAAATTAAAGCTATCTATAGTCATATGGAAAAAAATGCTCTAAGTTACTATTGATTAGACATGCAAATTAAAATAACTTGGAGGTACCACCTCAAACTTATCATATTGGCGAATATGACAGAAATGGAAAATGATAAATGTTGGAGAGGATGTGGGAATATTGCAACCCTAATGAACAGCCACCCATCCCCCCTCAACCCCAGGTAGTGTTCTTGTAGATAGTAGCTGGCTATAGCTTTTGTCAACTAGATGATAGACTCAGTAGATTCAAAGCAACTAAGATACTTGCCTAACCCTATTTGAACCTGGGGGTATATCCTTAATCCACTCTGGGGATGTTGCCATTCTAGCTTTTACTGAGTACAAGGTCTTCTCAGAAAAATTTTATTATACTACTGTACCCAGGTGGAAGACCTGGAGATTCTATGCTTTTTGAAAGCTTTGTCCCTGTTAAGTCTGTGATCTGTTCTGGGCAACCAGTTTTAAGTCAGCTTTCTTCCAAATGTGAGACTGAGCAAACAATATGTCACCATTCCTGGCTCATTTGTGTTGCATCTCAAATCTTAGATGAAGAGTCCTTCTTAGTTAAGCTCTCTTGAACTCTTGGACAAATTCAGCTCAGAAATGTGTGCCTACTACCATTTTTGCCTTCAAATTTTCTGTCATTCCAGGAGGGTCTTTCAAATTCTCTCTGAAACTTGGAAAATCTTCCAAGTATCTGTGATCCCCAGGAAGTATTTTTGAATATTTTTGGGTTTTAGTAACTGAAGTCTACTTATTATTTTTTTAAATGAGACTTTCTAGAATATACTTAGCATGAGCATTAATAGCCAGACTAGTTAATCATGTTATTAAAATATGCCCATTCAAATCTAAAAGCTCTGAGCTAAGTGACACAAAGCCTATATGTTAGAAACATTCAGGTATTGAGTGGAACTTACAGAGACTTAATGAGAAAGAGTTTCTTTCTAACATAATAGAGGCAGAAGGTTTAGAATAGAAGTTTTTATTCTTTGTTATAAGTATACCAGTGTTTATGAGGCAGAAAGTGGAAGGGGAATGATACTCATTCTTTTTAATATCAAAATAGCTTTTGTTGATCATGCAGGTATCAATCTGCATCAGAACATTAACTCAACTAACTTTACATCATTTTTAGTAGCCTTGCTTTATATAAAGCTGTTAAATACTGACAGATCAATCCAACATCTATAGGAATCATAGCAACAAAATAGCAATGGGAGGTTGTTCTTTGTCAATGGGGTGGATATCATTTCAGTCAACTGTATTCCTTTTACACAAGTTTCTTAGGACTTGCATAATTCCACTACTGCTGGAACCTACAAGAAGTTAAGAAAGAAGTGTCCCCACTAGCTGAAGGAAGTTGCGGTCACAAAATTTAAAGTTTTACAGTTGATTATATAGGTGGTGCATTGTATTTTGCTAATTACCACCAGGTGAATGAACCAATAAAAACAAGAAGCAATAATCCCATCATCTGCTTTTCTTATTCCAATATGATATTAAAATAAGAGTCTTTAAACTAATTTGTAGCATTAACCTCATTCAACTGAAAATGACCATGGCAATTCTAATGGAATAAATGCATTCATTGTGTCTTTAAGGAAGGAATTCATTTAAATTTTAAATATTCCTTGGCAATCAACAATGACCCAAAGAAGCTGTTTTAAAAAGAGAGATAACATTGCTGTAAACTAGCAAACTTTTCCTCTGAATCTCCCAGATTTCCACCCTCCTTCAAACTTTTCATTTTCCAACAAAATAAGTAGCAATAATGAGGCTGTAGTTAATTGGGTGTTGAAAGCAAATTTAAAACAGAGACCAAAGAGCCATATTTCATAATGAGTGGAAACAAAAGTATTTGAGTAACCATTTCAAAGAAAATGAAGGAGGAAAGCCTATGATCTGATACAAGAACTCCTGGCAGAGGTTTCTCATATCCCTTTCCTCCATAATGTTTAGTGTCAGCAGCAGCAGCATTTCTATTGTGCTTCAAGGTTTGCAAAGCACTTATATATGTTATCTTATTTGTTCCTTACAATAATTCTTCAAGACAATTTACTTGCTAGGTGATAATTGTGTTGGGGGGGAGGAGAGGTAGCATGGGAAATGAAATGTGTATGATGATGAAGATAAAGCATTTGTTAAGCTTGACACTGTGCAAATTGCTAGGAATAAAAATACAAGCAATCAAGAAAAGTCCTGCCCTTAAGGAGCTTACTTTCCAATGGAGGAAGATAATAAGGAAAAAAAAAGAGCTAGAAAGGCATATGGATTTGGGGGTGGGGTGGGTAAATGCTTGGTAACATGGTGTAGAAATGTCTTAGAGGCCTGCTTCAGATCATAATAAGGCAAAAGATCACTTGTTGAGTCTAGCATGCCATAAGCTGAGTTTAAGATTCTGGTGGGAAGAGAGGCAGCATGGTGTGGAAATGGTTCTGAAATGCAAATGAAAAGAGGTCAGTATGTTTATCTCTAGTCTTATAAACAGTCAATAGTCAATACAATATACAATATCATTGTATATGTATGTGGAAGGGGGGGGGGGGGGGTAGCTTCCTTGAATCCTGAGGCAGGGAAGAGTTGATACGAATGACCTAACTCAGAAATAAGTCTTAAAGTGCTAAAGTGACCTTTATGCTCACTATCCAGAGTGAATCTTGAAGACATTGATAGAGCTGAGAATGTGTTAACTCTCCACCTAAGGTTTCATATTAAAAGAGCAATGATGTTTCCCTGAGGCAACAGCAAGAGCAGTAAGATAAAGTTTCAACTGATAGCATAGTAGAAAAGCTGGGAATTTCAGCTTCAAAGCCAGCAGGACCTTGTTAGTCCTTCATTTTCAAAGAGGACCAATAACATCACAGGGTGACTTGCTAATGAATTGGATTTAAGTGAGGTAGTTGTACTCTCTCTTCCAGGGTCATGGCCATTGGAACAAATTGTTCTCATGCTCCCATTCTGCAGGCAGAAGTCTTTACATGCTTGGGACAAACATCCCACTATCTCACTGACAGGTTTGAGACTTGTCAGTTACTCTCAACCTGGTTTAACCTATCTACAAAGATGGTTTTAACCAGAATGTGGCTGTTGCACATGCTACAGCTTCTTGGAGCCAAAGATGACTGGGTGACAAGTGGATACCAAAGGTGGATGAGCAGCCCTGAAAAGTGTTTGGCAAGGGGCAGCTAGGTGGCACGGTGGATAGAGCACCGGCCCTGAAGTCAGAAGGACCTGAGGTCAAATGCGGCCTCAGACCAAATACCTGACATTTACTAGCTGTGTGTCCCTGGGCAAGTCACTTAACCCCAATTGCCTAAAAAAAAAAAAGGGTTTGGCAAGCCCTCAAACCAGAGGTGCTAGTCCTCCTTGAATACCACATACTGATGTCTGAAGGTAACGGACCCTTTAAGCTCACAATTTCTGATAGGTCTAATGGGTTAATTTATAGTCAGTAGAATGGAGCTTTAGCAAATGACAGTTAAGAGATAACAAAAACCACATGACAATAGAAAAACAAATGGCAGCTTTAGAGGTAGAAAACAGTGAAACACCACAGGCAGAACTCTAGCAGTAACAGCTTGAAAGGCAGAGTAAAATGGCAGCAGTCAGAAATTTCTCAGTCCGTGACAAAGAAGAACAGCTAAGAGACAGAGATCTGAGAGCTAGGAGAGGTTTTCCCACATATAATGCCAGGCAAATGGCATAAAAGTTGTTCCTCACCTCACAAAGTAAGTTTTCCCCATATTTGTTCCCTTTCTCACACACGGGAAATTTGTTCCCTTTCTGTCTATGGGAAATTGTCTCCTGGGGATCAGGGATTGAGAATGGTTCTAATGAATAGTTTATCCTGCTATTTACTCTGGTATTCTGCTTAAGACAGTTTGCTATTTGATACACAGGTGGCACTTGTATGTTTGTGGAGTACACATTCAGTGGGGGCTCATGCCTTTTTTCTTCTCCACACTGAAATCAAGTCACTTATGATTCAAGATGTGAAGTGCCAAAAGTTAAAGCGAAAATGAAGAGACATCTGACCCAAGAGGAGGAAAGAGAATATATTTGGTACTGGAGGAATGATTCTAGACTTGGAATAAGAAAACCCAGGTTTGAATCTTGGTTCTGAAACCTAAAAGCTATGTGACACGATACAAGTCCTTAACTTCCCTAGTTCTCTATTTCTCATGCATAAAGTGAGGGGATTAAACTAGTTGCCTTCTGAAGTTCCTTTCAGCTCTATATCTATGCTCCTATAATCATTTTGAATTTGTCAACATCATTTCTTATGGTTTTAATAGTATAACTAACCAATTTTTATAATTCTAGAGCATAGGACTAGCTTCCTTATTACAAACTAACTCATGTTAGAGCAGGCTTCTATTCTAGAAGTTAGAAGACATGCATTCTAATTCTGACTGCACACTAGCAATGTGACTTTGGGTACAGGAAACTTCACTTCAATATTTCACCCTGACTATACTTCACTCTGGCTATCATTCTGCTAATACTTGGTGGTGCTGTTACTACTACTCCTGCCTTGAAGTTTGACTGTCCCAACTGAGGAGATACTAAGATGTACAGTTGGCCCCAGACTCCAGACCATGCTTCATTCCAGTCATTTTCTTATCATGAGCCTCACATGCTTTCCACTCCTTGTTCTGGGAATAAAAATAAGGATAACATTGCCTCTGGAAAGTACATGTCAGTTGATTGTCCTATGATTCAGTCCACCACTTGTGTGACTTTCTAACCCAAAACACGTTTCCCTAAATACCACTACCCAATATTCATTTTTTTCTCCCTCAGAATATAAGCTCCTTGAGAGCAGAGATTACCTTTTCTTTGTATTTACATCCTCAAAATTTAGTACAATTTTATTAAATCTTTTTCATCTATTCATTCACTTTTCTGGGCCTCTTCTTTATCTATAAAATGAAGGGATTAGATATTTAAGGTCTTACCCCACAGGAAAATTTTATTATTTTAAGGATCTTTTTCAGTTATCCTCTCCACCAGTCCTATGAGAGAGAAAGAGACAAGCATCATTCCTGACCATTTATATGCCAGTGAGACTTTCACCAGATATATGACAAGAGTAGATTTTGAGAGGGAGAAAAAAAATGTAGCAGGTGATAAGTTGAATGTGGATATATTAATGACTAATTAATTAGTAAAAGCAGGCTTGGGAGGGGGAATGGAAAGCATAAGGATGAGATCAAGGAGACTTGATTATATTATTGAAATTTATGCTGAGTCAATCCTGGTCAGTCAGACCCCATTGCTTCCAGTGAGACTTGTCTTCCCGCACTGTTAATCAGTCTGTTGGGAGAAGCATCAGCCAATCAGTTGGGTTAGGGAGCATGCACTTTTATCTCATTTCCTTTTCTTTTGGATGTTCAGGTATGAAGGCTTACTAAGCCCTTTCCAGTGCTGCTCTGCCTTTGGTACCCACCTTTCACCTAATTCTTACCTGTGGCTCTAAAAAGCTGTAGCATTGGCAGTGGCCATACCCAGAAAAACAATTTCAACAGATGGGATAAACCAATTGAGGGAAACTGACAGGCCTTAAACCTGTCAATGAGGTAGGGGGATGTCTACCACAAGCATGTGAAGATTTCCCCTAGTATAATGAGTTAATGAGAACAATTTATTCCAATGGCCATGAAGATAACAGAAGTAGGCACTATGGAGTTCTTAGAGTTTGATCAGACATTAAAGATGCCAAGATCATCCACTGCATCCTGAGCCATCTCCAATCATCTTGACTTTTGTCCTGCCTCTGGACTTTGTGCAACTCTGTCTCACTTTAATCCAATTCATGCAAATCAAGATATAATTAAGACATTACCCCCATGATGTCATTGGTCCTGTTCATAAAGAAGGACAAATAACCTTCAAGCCCTTCCCCCTTATCTCTAATCACATTTTCCTATGATGGCACAATGGAAGAGGAGCTGAGATGCAATTGCCCATCCCCTATCAGGATTGTCTGGCTCTTATTATGAAAAGTTGACTTTAAAAGCAATGTCCATTTTGAAAACCAAGCTGGCCCTGCTGGTCATCCCACCAATGCTTTCTTTCTGCCCTGGTATTTTGTTTGTTTGTTTTTTTTTTTTTAATAAACTCCTTTTAACTTTCTCTTCCCAAGTTTTGCCTCTTTTATCAGGGCAAAGGCCCAAACATGGAATTTTCCTTTTAAAATCATGGCTGAACAAGTTGTAGTATATGATTGTGATGGAATACTACTGTGCTATAAAAAAAAATAAGTTCAATGATTTTAAAAAAAACATAGAAAGACTTGCATGAAATAATGAAGAGTGAAAAGAGCAGAACCAAGAGAACATTGGATACAGTAACAGCAATATTGTTTTAAGAATGACTTTGAACTAACAAGTTATTTTGACTATTATAAATACCCAAATTAACTATAAAGGACATAGGAAGCAAGATGTTATCTACATCCAGAAAAAGAACTGGTAAATAGAAATATGTATAGAATAATTTTACATATATATACCTATTTGTGTCTAATGGTATCCAATGCTGGGGGAAAGGGGGGAGAGGGAAGAAAAAAAAATCCACATGATCATTTTGTTGTGTATTTGAAAGAAATAGCAAGTTGTATCTAGTAGATTTGCAGTTTCATGTGAAATCATCTTTTTATTGAATATGTTATGGAAATGCTTGTTTTATTCCATAAATCTAAAATAAAATTTAATAATTAATTTTTTTTAAAAAAGCATCTTCCCAAGGTATTTCTATTGTTAATCCTGGGGGAGAACTAAATGTTAGTAAAAGTGTCTAGGTCACCCACAAGCAGTCTTGCTCTGTGTTTGCTTAACCAGCCTGCAATAGATTATATGAGGAACTGAGGAACAGGCTTACTCCAATGACTAAAAGTTTCATAATATTAACAAGATGAACATACTTGGAAAGTAGCTATCCTCTGGGATCCCAATCTAGCAATGTGAGTGAGGGATTAATAAAATAGCTCCAGAGCATTGCTCCATTGCATCCAACTACTTTGAATATATTTGTATTTACTGCTTTGATATTTATGCTATATAGATTTGTGCAGGTGCTTGTTTTCTCCCCATCAGAATGCAAACTCCTTATAAGTAGGAATTACTCATTCTTTGTACCTATGTTCCAGCACTTAGATCAGCCCCTACTTCATGGCAGGTACTTAATAAATGCTCATTTTATGCATAACATATGATACAAAATATTATACACGTATATTGTATTGTGTAAAGTTATAGGGGTAGATAAGCATAGATACACCTATTTGTATCTTTATAGCTACACATTCAGATATAGATACATAAATGTATCTATTTACCTATTTATCTCTATGTAGAAATAGATATGAATATCGATATTGTGAAATATATGCTAGATATATAAAATGTTCTTGCTCAGGGCTACACATTCAGTACTTGTAAAAGGTAGAATTTGAACCCAGGTCTCTAAGGAGACCTAGGTTCAAGTCCCACCTCTGAATATGCTGGCTATGTGAAGATTATTTGTGTTTATGCATGTGTATGCATGTGTCTAATTAGCACTAGGTACAAGGTGTTTGTTTTGTTCAAAATAATCTGATGCCACTTTCTACCCAGAGGTACTCACCTTCTTCCACTCCCCATTGAAAATATCAAACTCACACTTCATTATTAAATTTTTGCTGTTAATTTCTATGATTTTAACTCTCTTCTTCATTGGCACACCCTATGATTAAGGACCTCACAGAAAATTCAGTCTTCAAATACAAGACTGAAAAGAAGTATAAAAAGTAAGTAGGAAAGAAAAAAAATATATGTTGTTCAAAAAGGTTAAACTGTTTGCATTCCTATATGGGAAGATGATATTTGTAACTCTTCAGAACTATTGATTTTGATGTGATGATATTAAAAAAAATTGAAGGATAAAAAAAATTGTACTGGGAGAAGTAGGAAAAGGTAGGTCAAATAGTGCAAATTGCATCAAATAAAGATGTGCAAATGACCTATTACAGTAGAGGAAAAGCAGGGAGGGTGATGAGCATTGTTTGAATCTTATTCTCATTGAATTCAGATGAAAGAGGGAATAACATACACAGTCAGTTGGGTATAGAAATTTATCTTACCCTATAGGGAAGTAAGAGGCAAGTAAGGGGAAAGAAAATGAAGGGGGCATGGATAGAAGGGAAGGAAGATTGAGGGAGGCAGTGGTCAGAAACAAAACACTGGTAGAGACTTCAGGGAGTCAAGATGGTAGAGTAAGAAGTAAGTCATTCTCACGCTCCCTTATTGACTTCTGAAAGCCCAGAAAATATCACCCAAGGAAAAACCCTGGAACAATTGAGCGAGCAGAAAGACAGGCTGTAGCAGTCTTGTAGCCCAGGAAGCCTGAGGGATTAATGGGAAAGGCCGCTCTCACTCTGGGGGAGAGGGAGCAATACAGGATGGGAAGTGTCCCATCAAGCCAGTGGCAAACCCTGACTCAGCAAACCAGGGGGAGATCCTGAGCCCCAACAGGGTGGAGTAGGCAAGTGCCCACACCAAAACCCACCCCCCAAGTGCCTCAGCACAGACAGGGGAATCAGTAGACGTCAGCTCGGAAAACTATCACATATGCTGGCATTCTCCAGTAGCCAAATCTCCTGGTGCTTCAGAACAATTCCAGGATGGCAGACATCCTCCAGTAGCCAAACATTCAAGTGCTTTAAAGAAGCCTGAGTGAGCAGGTGTCCTCCAAGGACAAGGACAAGTCTGGACTCCCCACCTGCACCCTGAGAGTTCTGCTGCTGACCCTAGCTCAGCACCAGGCAAGCTGCCAGACCCCTATAGCCTCCAACTGCCAGCACTTAAGGTACCAGCACATAAAGTCAGTGACCATATCGAAGGGTCCCAGCACAAGAAGTTTGGGTCGGTGCCCCCTGTGTTTCAGCAGGAGAGCTCAACTTTAAAAACCAGGAAATAGGCAAACACCATAAACAGAAAGCAGAAACAGACAATGACCATAGATTCTTATTATGGGGACAGGGAAGATCAAGGCAGAAATTCAGAAGAGGGCAACATTGTCAATATACCCACATCTGAAATCTCAGAGGGGAATATGAACTGGTCTCAAACCCAAAAAAGCCTTCTTAGAAGAGCTCAAGAGGGATTTTAAAAGTCAAATAAGGGAGGTAGAAACAAAATTGAACAATTCCTTTAAAAATACAGTTGACAAAATGGGAAAAAGTACACTGAAGAAAACAATTCACTAAGAAGTAAAATGGGCCAAATGGGAAAAAAAGGTACAAAAGCTAACTGAAGAAAACAATTCATTAAAAATTAGAATGGGGCAAGTGGAAGCTAATGACTCTATGAGACATCAAGAATCAGTCAAACAAAATCAAAAGAATGAAAAAAATAGAAGAAAATGCAAAATAAGTTATTGGAAAAACAACTGACCTGGAAAATAGATCCAGGAGAGATAACTTAAGAATTATTGGTCTACCTGAAAGCCATTATAAATAAAAGCCTGGACAGCATCTTTCAGGAAATCATCAAGGAAAACTGCCCTGAGGTCCTAGAATAAGAGGGTAAAACAGCCATTGAAAGAATCCACCAGTCACCTCCTGAAAGAGATCCCAAATTGAAAATATCAAGGAATATTGTAGCCAAATTCCAGAATTATCAGGTCAAAGAGAAAATCCTGCAAGCAGCCAGAAAGAAACAATTCAAATATCATGGAACCACAGTCAGAATTAAGCAGGACCTCGCAGCTTCTACATTAAAAGATTGGAGGGCTTGGAATACGATATTCCATAAGGCATTACAACCAAGGATCAACTACCCAGCAAAATTGAACATAATCTTTCAGAGGAAAGACATTCAATGAAACACTGGACTTGCAAACTTTACTGATGAAAAATCCAGATATCAATGGAAAATTTGATCTTCAATTGCAAGACTCAAGAGAGGCAAAAAAAGGTAAACAGGAAAAGGAAAAAACACATTATTCAATAAGGGTAAACTGTTTACATCCCTACATGGAAAGATGATACTTACAACTCTTGAAAATTGTATCTTTATTACGACATTTAGAAGGAATATACACAGACAGAGGGGATGGGTTTAACTTGACTTTGATGTGATGATTAAAAAAAACCTAATGAAGTGGTGAAAAGGAATTGTAAAGACAGAAGAAGAAAGGAGGAGGCAGAAAAGGGTAAATTGCATCACATGAAGAAGTACAAAGACATATTATAGTAGAGGAAAAGAAGGGAGGAAGATGAGCATTGTTTGAACCTTACTGTCATCAGATTTGGCCCAAGGAGAGAATAACATACTCAGGTATAGAAATTTAACTTTCCATATAGGCAGTAGGAGAGGAAAAGGGAAAGAAAAGGGAATGGGGGATAGAAGGAAGGGAAGAAGTAGTAAGGGAAAAGGAAAAGAAAAGGGAGACTGTTAGAAGAAAGGGCAGATTGAGGGAGGCGGTGGTCAAAAGCAAAATTCTAGTGAGGAGGGAAAGGTAGAAAAGGAGAGAGAAAAGCATAAACAGGAGGGAAATAGGCTGGAGATAAGGACACAGATAATAATCATAACTAGGAATGTGAATGGGATGAACTCTCCCATAAAAGAGAAGTGGATAGCAGAATGGATTAAAAGCCACAATCCGACAATTCGTTGTTTACAAGAAACACATTTGAAACAGAAGGATATACACAGGATAAAGGTAAAAGGCTAGAGTGGAATATATTATGCTTTACCTGAAGTAAATAAAACAGGGATAGCAATCCCGATATCAGACAAGGCAAAAGCAAAAATAGATCTTATTAAAAGAGATAAGGTGCCTGCTAAAAGGCACTATGGACAATGAAGTAATATCATTACTAACATGTAGCATCCATATTCTTAGAGGAGAAGTTCAGTGACTTACAGGAAGAAATAGACAGCAAAACTGTACTAGTGGGGGACCTCAACCTCCCCCTCTCTGAACTATATAAATCTAACCACAAAATAAACAAAAAGAAGTTAAGGAAGCAAATAAAAGTTAGAAAAGTTAGATATGATAGACCTCTGGAGAAAATTGAATAGGGATAGAAAGGAATACACTTTTTTTCTCAGTGGTACATGGCACTTACACAGAAATTGACCATATATTGCAGCATAAAAACCTCACAATCCAATGCAGAAAAGCAGAAATATTAAATGCATTCTTTTCAGATCATGATGCAATAAAAATTATATATAATAAAGAGCCATGGAAAGATAGACTAAAAATTAATTGGAAACCAAATAATCTAATCCTAAAGAATGAATGGGCCACACAAGAAATCATAGAGACAATCAATAACTTCATGCAAGAGAATGACAATAATGAGACAACATACAAAAACTTATAGGATGCAGCAAAAGTGGTCCTTAGGGGAAGTTTTATATCTCTAAATGCTACATGAATAAAATAGAGAAAGAGGAGATCAATGAATCAGACACACAACTAAAAAAAAACAAACAGAAAAAGAACAAATTTAAAATCCCCAATTAAATATCAAATTAGAAATGCTGAAAATCAAAGGAGAGATTAATAAAATTGAAATTAAGAAAACTATTGAACTAATAAATAAAACTAAGAGCTGGGACAAATTATCTCACATAAATGAGACAGATTATCTCACATAAAAGAGACAAGTAACAGCTATTACAATGAGGGAGAATATGGAGAAAGTGGTGGGGAATGTTTGAACATTACTCTCATCACAATTGACTCAAAGAGGGAATAACATACACACTCAATAAGGTACAGAAATCTATCTTACCCTACATAAAAGTAGGAGGGTAAGGGGATAAGAGAAGGTGGGGTGCTCATAGAAGGGAGGGTGGATTGGGGGAGGCAATAGTTAGAAGCAAAATACTTTTGAGAAGGGACAGGGTGAAAGGAGAGAGAGAATAGAATAAACAGAGTGGGGAGAATAGGACGGAGGGAAATACACTTTCATAACTGTGAAAAAAAATTTTGAAGCAAATTTCTCTGAAAAAGGCCTCCTCTCTGAAATATGTAGAAAAATAAGTCAAATTTATAAAAATAAGAGTTATTCCCCAATTGACAAATGATCAAAAAATATGAACAGTCCATTTCCAGATGAAGTCATCAAAGCTATCTATAGCCATATGAAAAAATGCTCCAAATCACTATTGATTAGAGAAACACAATTAAAACAATACTGAA
This sequence comes from Vombatus ursinus, assembly GCF_900497805.2. Lineage (NCBI taxonomy): Eukaryota > Metazoa > Chordata > Mammalia > Diprotodontia > Vombatidae > Vombatus > Vombatus ursinus. The sequence continues at coordinate 1,065,753 of NW_020954227.1, forward strand.
GTCCTATCTCACACCTATTAGATTGGCTAATAGGACAGAAAAGGAGAATGATAAATGTTGAAGGAGATGTGGGAAAATTGAGACATTAATGCACTGTTGGTGGAATTGTGAATTGATTCAACCATTACATAGAGTAAATTGGAACAATGCCCAAAATATTTATAGCAGCTCTTTTCTGATGGCAAAGAACTGGAAATTGAGGGGATGTACATCACTTGGGGAATGGCTGAAAATTTGTGGTATATGATTGTGATGGAATATTATTGTGATCCAAGAAATAATGAACTATATGCTGTCAGAAAAACCTGGAGAAATTTGCATGAACTTATGCAAAGGGAAACAAGTAGAACCAGGAAAACATTGTACACAGTAACAGCAACATCATAAGATAATCAACCATGAATGACTTAGCTATTTTCATCAATACAATAAACCAAGACAACTCTGAAGGGCTTATGATGAAAAATGTTATCCCATCTCCAAAGAAAGAAGTGATTTAGTCTGAATACAGATAATAGCATACTTTTTTTTTTACTTTATTTTTCTCAGGTTTTCATTTTGGTCTATGTTTTCTTTTACAACATGACTAATATGGGGCAGCTAGGTGGTACAGTGGATAAAGCATCGGCCCTGAAGTCAGGAGGACCTGAGTTCAAAACCAGCCTCAGATCAAATACTTGACACTTACTACCTATGTGACTCTGGGCAAGTCACTTAACCCCAATTGCCTTTAAAAAAAAACATGACTAATATGGAAATGTGTTTTGCATGATTACACATATATCAAATTGCTTGCCTTCTCAGTGGGGATGGGGGGAAAATAAGGAAGGAGGGAGAAAATTTAGAAAATTTACAACTCACTTTTGAAAATGAATATTGAAAATTATTTTTGCCTGTAACTGGGGAAAATAAAATATTATATAAAAAAGAATGTTAAAAATTGTTTTTACATGTAATTAGGAAAAATAAAATATAAAAAATAACATTTTTAAAAAGTCATCTCTCAGGTGATAAGTAAAAGGTTATAAACAATTTACAAATCAAAAATTGCATACTAATAATAATCATATAAAAATGCTCCAAATCACTAATAATAAGAAAAATGAAAAATTAAACCAATGAGTTTTTCCAGAACATTTTACAGAACATCATAAAAACTGGCAGTTGGAGATTGACAAAAGATGACTAATATGGGAATAATCAATATTAGAGGGATTTTGGGAGGTGAAATACAATAGTGCACTGTTGAAAAAGCTGTGTGCATTAGCATAATCATTTGGGAAAGCAATTTAGAATTATGCAAATAAAGCCACTAAATGCCCATATCCTTTGACCCAGATATTCCAATAGTAAACTTACATTCCAAGAAAAACATTGATAAGAAGAAAGTCCCATATGTCCCCAAAATATTTAGAGCAGTATTTTTGCTATATCAAATAACTAGAAACAAAGCATTTTTTCATTATTTGGAGAATGGCTAAACAAATTGCAATACATGTTAATGGAATATTGCTGTGTTGCAAAAAATAACAAATATGATAAATACAAAGAAAATGGAAATATTTACATAAACTGACATAGATTGAAATAAACAGTAAAGAACACAATATTCCTGATGACTACAATGATATAAATGAAAGGAAGAATCATAAAAATTCATAGTGAATGTTACAAAATTATAAAGAATATTCATGGCTCTTAAGCAGAAATATGAGAAGACACTCTGTCCCACACTTTTGCAGAGGTGGGAGTTCCATGTGTGATACATTGTGCATATTTTCAGATGTTTTCAAGTTTTGCTATTTTTGTCTTTTTTTTTTTGCTTTAAAAAATATTACTAGTTGCATTGGATGACTTTCTAGTAGGGAAGCACTTAGAGGTTCAAATATATTTTTATAATTTGTTTTTGTTATAGTAAAGAACTGGCAATAAAGGAGGCACCCACTAATTGGACAATAACAAAATAATTTATATTATATAAGTGTAACAGAATATCAAAATAAGAAATAATTTAAAATATCAGCTTTACAGAAACCTGAAAATTTCATAAACAGATTTATAGTGTAATGAGTAAAATGATTTATACAATAATAACAATATTGTAATAAAAACAACTTCATTAAGCAATACAAACATTAACTTCACTATGAATAAATCACCAACCTGATTTCTCCGGGTTTCCTGGAGGGCTTAGAATATAATATTCTGGAGGTCAAAAGGAGATAGAATTACAGCCAAGAATCACCTACCCAGCAAAATTGAGTATAATCCTTCAGGGGAAAAAAATGGATATTCAGTGAAATAGAGGATTTTCAAGCATTCTTGATGAAAAGACCAGAACTGAATAGAAAATTTGACTTTCAAATATAAGACTCAAGAGAAGCATGAAAAGGTAAACAGAAAAGAGAAATCATAAGGGACTTATTAAAGTTGAAGTGTTTACATTCCTACATGGAAAGATGATATTTGTAACTCATGAGACCTTTGTCAGTTTTAGGGTAGTTGGAGGGAAAAAAATATATGTATAGGTAGATAGATAGATAGAGGGCAAAGGGTGAGTTAAAGATGAAGGAGTGATATCTGGAGAATAAAATTGAGGGGTGAAAGAGGATTATACCGGGAGAAGGAGGAAGGGAGAGGTAGAATGGGTTAAATTATCTCACAGAAAACAGACAAGAAAACGCTCTTACAGTGGAGGGGAAGTGGAGGAAGGTAAGAGGTAATGAGTGAATCTTATTCTCATCAGATTTAGCTTAAGGAGAGAATAACACACTCAATTGGGTATGGAAATCTATCTTACACTACAGAAAAATAGGGAGGAAGGGGATAAGAGAGCAGAGGAATGATAGAGAGGTGGGCAGATTGGGGAGGGGGTAATCAGAAGCAAATACTTCTGAGGAGGAACAGGGTCAAAAGAGAGAATAGAATAAATGGGGGGCAGGATAGGATGAAGGAAAATATAGTTTTTCACAACATAACTACGATGGAAGTGTTTTGCATGACTACACATGTATAACCTGTATTGAGTTGCTTGCCTTCTCAATGAGGGTGGGTGGGCAGGGAGGAAGGGAGAAAATTTGGAACCCAAAGTTTTAAAAACAAATGTTAAAAATTGTTTTCACATACAACTGGGTAATAAAATATACAGGCAATGGGGTATAGAAATTTATTCTGTCCTACAGGAAAATAGAAGGGGAAGGGGATAAGAAAAGGGGGGGAGATAGAAGGGAAGGCAGATTAGGGAAAGGTGTATTCACAATGCACGCCATGTTGGGGTGGGAAGAGGGACAAGATGGGGGAAAATTTGCAACTCAAAATCTTGTGAAAGTGAATGTTGAAAACTAAAAATAAATAAATTAATAAAAAATTTTAGAAATCTGTATTATGCATATTTTTCCCTAGAGTTATACAACCTGTGATCCATGAGAAACCATGAAACTGAGAAAGGAGTAAGGATGAACTTCTTTCTAATGAGAGCTGTGTTAGGTGTTATTTTATGAGGAAATTTAACAAAGAAAATTTTATGAATAGTTTTGGGAAGGATTATTTTCTGTATTTGTTAAAAAGAAGACAAAGAGAAAGGAATAATCCTGAAGAGAAATATGAAGATTTTTTAAAGATACTTTAATCATTATCTAAAGTGATTCAGATGATTTGCAATTATTTTCAGTTAAATGGAGTCAACTAATTGAAACATTGAAAATTTGAGGTGGCTTTGGTGGTGACATTGATATTGGTCATGGCTAAATGTGTACATACATATGAATATATGTATATATGTACATGTATATATAAATATGTTTATTATTCACTCATTTGTTAATAAATTATATACTCAGGTGGCACAGTACATAGAGTGCTATGCTGGGAGTCAGGAAGACCTGATTTCAAATCCAGCATTAGACACTTAGCTATGTTACCCTGAGTGAATCAGTTAAACTCTATCAACCTGTTTCCTCACCTGCAAAATGGGGACAACAATGGCTTCTACATCCCATCTACATCCCATAATTTAAGAATAAAATGAGATCATATTTGTAAAACATCTTCCAAACCTTAAAAAGTTAGGTAAATGCTAGCTGTTATTATTTTAACATAGATCAATAGGAGTCATTAATAATAGGAAAGAGATTTCTATATTTCAAAAATTATGAGAGTTGATTAATAAGAATTGATTGCAAATTGAGCAATGAAAAACAAATATTCTAATATATCCTTCAAGTAGCCATACAGTTCATAATTAATAAAATTTTAGTCATTAATAAAATGTCAGGAAGACACTGAGGAATCAATGAGTCAATGTGGTCAGACTCCTGATTCCTATAACTTCCTAGAGATCATGTCCTTTCATATCTGTTACTCACATGCACACTCACACCCACACATACATACATATGTATGCATGTATGTATGTATGTACATAATACGTATTATCAAGAACTATCCCCCCATGATATAAGTGGTCAAAGGATATTGACAAATTTAACAGCAATTGAGAATTCTTCTGAGGAAGAATTTTTAACCATTAATAATCATATGAAAGATCACTTCAAATTCTAATAAAAAAGAGAAATGCAAATGAAAACAACTCTAAAATTTCATCTCACACCCAATCAGCAAAGATGACAAATTTTTAAATTAGTCAATGTCAGAAGTACTTTAGGAAGAAAGACATAGGAATTTGCTACTGATGGAGCAGTGTAATCATCCAACTATTCTGTCAAACAATTTGGAATTATGCTAAGAAAGTAATTAAATGGTCACACATCCTTTATCATTTATATCATTAACTGAACAAATAGCTTTTTTATATCATTATAACTATGGCTTTATTGACCTACCATAAATATACTCATATTCAGTATCTTCCTGGCTTTTGTTAAAAATAGGAATGTGTTAAATATGATACAGCTGTAGCTCAGGCTTGTTAAACGCATACCATGAAATTTGCTTCCGCTTGTGGACCAATGTATATTGGGGTGTCATATGTAATGGCAGAACCAAATATGGTTTTACAAATTTTTTCACTGAGAAATTAATAGTTGTGACTCCAAAGAAAAGATTAATGTTCTTTTTAGCATATTAAAGTGAGATTTACTTAGAATACTATTTGTTCTGTTACGTACTTTACCAACGAAGCTCATTTTTAAAATTAAATGATACAAGGCAAGCAGATCTGGACTGGGTATTCAGAAACATGGAGGTCTAGACTCAGCTCTGTTACTAGTTAACTGTGTGATCTGGAACAAGTCACTTAACCTCTATGGGCCTCAGATTTCTCTAAAAAAATTTTTTTTCTAAAAAAAATTTGTATCTTAGCACAGTGCACGACATGTATTAATCACTAAATAAATGCATGTTGACTTGACGTCTCATCTATCAAGCCCCTTCCTGCTCTAACAACTTGTAATTTAAAGTCCCTTGATCTCTAGGGTCCCTTTTATAGTTCTCTGAAGTAAGCAAAATAAGGAGGGAGCTGTAGTTTGCAATTTGCAAAGTGTTCAAATGAAAAACTTCAATTCATGGCCTCTCCTCTCAGGAGATGGATATTATATAACAGAGATAGAGAGATTATAGGATGGTCTAAGGACTACAAATAATTTCCATGAACTTGTGATAATATCATGTAAAAAGCATATTTTATACTTTTAATCAAAAATCATGGACTTTTCAAAACACTGGCACACACTTTTACACTGTCTGACAAAATCATTTGTACCAGGCTTCACCTGGTGCCTTTCATTTTTTCTTACATAAAGACAGGGTGCAACAAAGTAATAGAAAAATAGAAAACATCTTTGACAGAAAATTAGATTGCAGCTGTGTAACTAGAGAGCACAACCATAAATCAGAATGTCAAATCCAAAACACATGACATTTTGCAAGTTCTCCATGTGTGTTATAATGTGATTACAGCCTGGATGCTATTATGATTTAAAACAAAGTCTTTCATGCTAGAAACAAAATGTGGAATGTGAGGCGCCCAAGGGGAGAGAACCAGGAGTTAACAACTTTCCCCTGACTGTCAGAGAGGTGGGCTATGGTGTTCCGTATTTTAAGAACTGGTTTGTAGGAGAGAGAAAAAATTTATACATATATAAATGAAGATGAAAGAGGAGGAAGAGGAGGAGAAGAAGAAGGAGATGAAGAAGAAAATGAAGAAGATGAAGATAAAGAAGAAGATGAAGAAGAAGAGAAGATGAAGAACAAGAAGAACAAGAACAAGAAGAAGTAGAAGAAGAAGAAGTCCTCAAGGCAGAAATTTTAACATAAGGGACAAATTAGAGTGTTCAACTCTATCTGAATTTTTTTATAAAGCAAAGTCCTGGAGCCAAATATGAAGATTACAGAAGTCATTCTTTCCTGTCTATCACATAAACAAATGATCCAGCTGTTATTGCTAAGATTCCAGTTTTAAACTTGGAATTTCTTGTATAAACTTCAATGTAATGGTATTAAAAGTGTCATAGGCAATGAGCATCTAATCCTACTCAATAAATTGTAGGCTCATGGCATGAACTTCTAGTACTGTTAAAGACTGTTGGGACTTTTGTAATTTAAGTAATTTCCAAATTGGGCAGTTCTCCAGGTATATTTTCAAACAATGTGAGCAAGAAAATATAATATACTGAGTTCATCAGCCATAGGAAAAAAATACAAAGGAGGAAAAGCTGAGGTAGAAGAAAATGCAAGTACCAAATGATCACCCCAGGGAGCTTAGAATCAGATCGTTTAAGAAAAGGCAATGTTTTAATTCTAACAGACAGAACCATGAGTTAATCTCTGTTCCCATGGGATCTTAACCAGTCCTGTTTTGAGTCTGACTGTCTTTGGAGATAGAGCGGTTATTTTTAGAGGTAATGAAGGAAGTAATTAGATTTCACTATGGGTGGGAAAAGAACAGGAAGAATTTTATATGTATAGAATTGCTAGGGGCTAATAAATTGTTCTGAGTCCTACTGATGTGGAGAAAATTTGAAGATGATGCTTTATATAGCTTTTAAAAAGTGGGGAACCTGAGGAGAGAACCAGTCTCTTGCATTCTTTTTTCATTTTAGATACATTAGCATCTACTTATTTTTAGATATGAGAAACTGAGTTGCTTTCCTATGACATCAGTTGAAACTAATCATCAAAAAAAAATAGAGCAAGAAGGGACTTCAAAAAGTAAATTCATTGTCCTAGTAAAAAGAGCTAGAAAAAAAACAGATTTCATCTTGAGAAACTAAGATTCAGAGAGATTAAGTGACTGTCACATGGTAGAATCAAATTAAGTTATTGTTACAATAGTAGAAGCAAATGAATAAATACAGAGAAAAAGGAAAAGGTCATAGTAGCTCTTTTGCAGTGGCAAAAAGGGTAGGGAGGAGTGGGGGAGGGGAATTAGGGGATAGCCAGAAATTGAAGAATGGTTTTGTTTTGGTATGTTAATATGATGGAATACTATTGTGCTCTAAGAAATGAAGAATAAAATATTTCCAAAAAATTATGAAATGACATATGAAGTCAACACAAAGTAAGCATAAGAACAGTGTACTTTATATAAATAGTAAAATAATAAACGTTTTATGACTTTTCACAAACTTATGAAAATGAGCAGAACCAGGTGAACAATTGATACAATAATAACAGTATTAGAGAGAAACTATTCTGAAAGCTGTAAAAAAAACTATGTTCACTAAAATGACTATTTATGATTCCATAGAACTGATGAATAAACATGCTGTCAATGACAGAGAGGTGATGGGTTTACTGTGAAAAATATATAAATATGTATACATATTTATATAAACACCTATATATATATTTGTATTTGTATTTAGCCATTGAAGGACTTTGTTCTGTTTGACTATGCATATTTGTAACAAGGATTTTTTTATCCTTTATTTTTCCCAAGGGGCAAAAAGAGGTGGGAGGGAGGAAAAAATGGGTTTCTGCTCACTTTAAAAATGGAGAGATGGGGGAATACTATAGATATGGAATTTCGCATGCACTTTCAGATGAGGTCACTATTGTTAGTTTTACTTAAATATTTTACTTTTATATAAAATATATAAATATTATATATATAAACATATAATATCGATATATTTTATATCGATATTATATATTATCTACTTTATATATTTTACTTTATAGACTTATTACAGAGTGGAGATAATCTATAAATTTCGTAAAACACATAAACAAAAGCAACAACAACAACAGCAACCCCTTAACAATGCATTAGCCATAGTTAAGTATGGTGAAGTTATATGTGCTGGTATCTACTCAGCTTAGTTTATTGGTCCTTATATCTAAACTTTGTATCCCTCTCAGCAACTAGCACGGTGGTCAACTCACAGTAGGTACTTGACCAATGTTTATTTCATTTTATTATGCTGTATTATATTGTACGTAGGACAAAAATGCTTCAGCCTGAGACCTTAAAACAATAGGTTGGTAGATGGGGATGTGGAAGATTTATTTGACAATTTGGAATTTCAATACATCAAAATAGAAGTGGAAGGAACCTTAGATACTATCTAGTTCACATCATTTATTTTACAGATGAAGAAGTGGAGGTCTAGGGAGATTAAGTGATCCACACAAGGTCACATTGCTGCATTTCTAAGTAGTAGAGGTGGCATTTAAATCCAAATCCTTTGATTTCAAACTCTGAACATTTCACCACATTACTTTAATGACCACTTAAGATCTCTCTCAACTTTACAACTCCTTGAACACACCTATACTCAGAGTTCCTTTTTCTTTATTTATACCCTTTCCAGACACTTTGGACTTTTAAAAAAAGTTTTACCAAAAAAAAAAAAATAGATTTCTCTACGTTATTTAAGATGACATTATAAAGAGCACATGTTATTACTTAGACTCACAGTTAAGCAGCATGCAGGGATTCATTTCTGTCATTTTAAAAAATCTTACATTAATGATCCTCAATACTAAAGATGATGGTAATGAGAGTTCTGAGGCTTAAGGCTATTTGCTGCTATGATTATGGCATTTTTCTTTTTGGTATGGATTTTCTGTTTATTATAGTATAATACCCATTAAAACTCTCCTTAATTTTAATGAAAAGGACAGGGAATGAAGGGCACACCCCATGGAATGAAATGGTGGAATGGTTTTAGTTTTATAAAAAATCTGAAAACCAGAGTAGAGAATGAAATTATTAAAACCATATTCTGTTCTACTTTAATTTTCATCAGCAGTTTGCTAGTTTACTTTAACAAGTAACATTTGGTTGAATTCAGGCTTGCTTTTGTTTACAAAATAAAATGAGAGCCAGAAAGAGTCATGACCTGGCTAATTTGTACATATACTGCAACATTAGTCTCCCCCCCTTTAAACAAAATAATTATTTTTTTCTCCATGTATGTGATTTTGATGATCACTCCTACCCTTTATTATTGCACTAAGCGGTCTTGACAAAATTAGAATATATTTTGTTTCCTCCTTGCCTCCTAATATTTCATATGCCACTGAGAAAAGTTAAAGTCTGTACTCTTACATTGGGAAAGAGAAATTAAGATCCCAACAATCCACAGACAAAAAATCAAAACCAACTTTTTTGGGACCAAAATAAAGAGGGCACAGGAATGGTAAACAATGTGATGGGAGTTCATTTTTAATTGTTAGAGTGTCAAGCTTGATATCCTATTGCATGACCTTTACCCATACCTGCTTATTGGTTTTTTTTTCCATTGATTCTTACTTCTGTTTTAAAGTGGCTCCTTTCTAGATTCAATGATTATTTTTTGCCTTCTGGAATAGGATAAATGAAAGTTACTAATTAAGTACTATGATTTCTACCAGATCCATCTCTTAGGTTCAATAAGTAAGGACCAAGAGCTCTTTTATCCCCTTCTCTGCACTACTTGTTTTAGGTATTCAGTAAGAACTAGTTAGCACTCTGTTGTTGCTGTTCAGTCATTCAGTCATGTCCAATTCTTTGTGACCCTGGGGTCCACAGCAGTACTGTGCATAGGGTTTTCCTGACAAGGATACAGGAATGGTTTACCTTTTCCTTCTCCAGTGGATTAAGGCAAACAGAAGTTACACAAGGATCACACAGCTAGTAACTGTCTGAGTCTGATTTGAACTCAGGTTTTCCTGACTTCAGGCCCACTTCTCTATCCACCGAGCTACCTAGCTGTCTCAGTTGGCACTTTAGCTAGTCTTAAAAACAAACAAACAAACAAAAAGACACAAACTTCATATGTATTCTATCAATCTGATAACTAAAAGCAATGTGAAGGTTATTCTCACACTTTCCCAAATCCCAAAGTTCACCTAATTATCCACAGCCACTTAGTTTTCCCTTCATAGCTGACATTAGTGTTTATTTTAATTTAATTTCAACTAATATATTTTTATGTATAGAGGTAGGGGATACTCCAGAAAAATCCAAAGCTGGGGCCACTTAGTTATACTATTCTTGCATTCTAGAATTATAGAATTTAAGAACTAGAAGGGGCCTTAGAAATAAGTCCATCATTTTGCTGTTGACTAAACTGAAATCCAAAAGAATCAAGTGATTTATTCTAAGGAAACATAACTAATTAGTGATGGCCAAGTTAAGAAATCAAGTGACTGAACTCCTAATTCAGAGATCTTTTTCCTATTTATTGAAAGATAGACTTCTCAAACTAGACTTCAGGGATTCACCCTATCCAATTTTGTCTCCCACCACATTCCATTATGTGACCTCTGCTCTAACCAAGCTGTTTTCTCCCCCATTCCATTATGTTCATTTCCACACAGAAGATGGCCCAGTCACTTCCCACCTGCATACTGCTGTTGTTCATGACATTCAAAGGGATATTTCAGCTTTAGTGTTGAGGCCTGGGGAGAGCAAAAGCAGCAGAAAGCATATGGAAGCATTTAGCAGCCCAACTCTGCTTCTGACTCCCACAACTTCTCCATTTTTTGGCACCCTGGAAAGTGTTTCATCTCCTCCAGATTTGTCACTGGGAAAGATCCCTTACCCATGTTTCCTTTCCCTCTAATTGGTTCTGAACTTGTCCACCAAGGTCCTGCAGTGATACTTTCTTCACTCACCCACCTCTATTCAGCTTCTTTTTATGTGTTATCTTCCTCCATTGTACTATAAGCTCCTTAAGTGCAGGAGCTTTTTTTTCTTTTTGCTTTGATTTATATTCCCAGCACTTGGCATATGGTACCTGGCAAAATAATAAGCACTTAATAAAAGTTAATTGGCTTAGACATTATTACACTTGACTGAGAGAGTGCAAGAAATGAAGATCGGGGCAAGTTATAATCTTCTCTGTTTTTTGATATCATGTCCCAGGGCAGCTAGGTGGCGCAGTGTGTAGAGCACCAGCCCTAGAGTCAGGAGAACCTGAGTTCAAATCCAGCCTCAGACCAAACACTTGACACTTACTAGCTGTGTGACCCCAGGCAAGTCACTTAACCCCAATTGCCTAAAAAAAAAAATGAAAAAAAAAGATCATGTCCCACTTCGCAAACAGAAGGATTAAGTGGATGGAGTAATAGACTGACTAAATAGCAACTAAAAAGCAACCCTAGATCATTATGCCTTATTGTTTATAAGCTCTTGTGATATTGACTCCCCAGATATCTTAAACCATCACCTTACCTCCAGGCAACATTTTATCCAAGCTTTTCTTTCAGGGGAACATCAAATCTCATGCTGTTGAATATGTCTGATTGTCTTCTCAGGATCCTAAAAGGTGGGTACCAGGTCTTATGGGGTTTTTTCCCTAACTAAGAGCACAGTGGTGCACACACAAGTGACTAGTCCTTATTTATTCTTTGACAATACTCAAATATAGCCATAAAGACTGCCATACAGACTAAGATGCTAAAGAGATATACATCCTACACAGTCCTGAATTCAGCAGATTTTACTGTATTTAAGCACAGTAAGTAGAGCTGTATAAGAAAGTGAATTCATAGAGCATGCTAAAATTGGCCTTCTCAGAAAAATTATGTCGTTTTCTCAAATAAGCAGGTAGTACAGATCAGCAAGACATGCCAAGCTCTCAGTCAACCATGGACCCAAAGACCTACTGAAAACTACTGCTCCATGTACTTTGACCACTTGTTTATTGGGAAATGGTTGTCATCTATATTTGAATCAGTGCCTTATATATCTTGAATATAAAACTTATATTGGAGAAACTCATTGCAAAAATTTTTCCATTACATTTTTCTTCTCTATTTTTATTAGATTTGCTTTTGTAAAAACTTGTAAGATTATGGATAACCAAAAATTTTCAATTTTATCTTGTATTATACTCTTATTTAGTTATAAACACTTTAGTTATAAACTTAGGGTATAGGTTGTTTTGAGGGAAGACTAGTGCTGTAAGGGTTGCCAAGCCCTTTTTAGGGCTATCTTCTACCTTTGGTGTCTACCTGATCCATCTAATCTCACCTGTGGCTCCAAGAAGCTATAGCATGCACAGCAGCCACACCCTGGTAAACCATTTTGGCAGATGAGCTAAACCAGGTTTACAGTAACTGAGGGCTCTCAAACCCATTGGTGAGTTAGAGGGACAGATGAGAACAGTTTGTTCCAAAGGCCATGAAGGTAACTGAAGCAGGTGCTATGGAGCTCATACAGCTTGGTTAAGACATTTAGATGTCAGGCTCATCAACTGCATAGCAAGTCATCACCAGTCATCTTGACTCAGTGTGCCACTGGACTGTAACAAATCTGGAAGACAGAGTGAGGTTGATGACTTTGTAAAACTTTGCCTCACTTAAATCCAATTTATGCATGAAGCAAAAGATATTACCCATACCATTTTACCATTTTTACCTATCTCAAAGTCTTCTGGAGACAGGCAGAACACACAGTTGGCAACAGTGGAGCAAAAAAGGAGTGGGCAGCTTTCAGAGATTTGGCATACAGTACTGCATTTATTTATCTGGGTCAGAAAACTCAAACATCAACACTGGTTTAGCAAAAAATAATGGCAAAATTCAGAAGCTGCTAAATGAAAAACCAGAACTCCACAGGATTTACCAGCAGGATAGTTTATCCATCTCTAAGAAGGCAGAATTTAACTCCGTCAAAAGTAAAGTACAAGTGAAGCTTAGAGAGATGCAGGATTCTTGGCTCAGTAAGAAGACAGAGGAAATTCAGTTTTGTGCTGATAGTAACAATCCAAAGTGATTTTATGATGCCCTGAAGGCTATTTATGAGCCAAACACCTATGGTGCAGCTCAACTCCTCAGTTCTGGTGGAACCACATTGATTAGTGATAAGGACATGATCCTAGAGAGATGGGCTAAACACTTCCATAGTATTCTCAACAGATCTCAAGATTCTCAATCAATGCTGAAGTCATTGATTCTATTCCAGCTGAGATTCATAAGGTGAGACATCTATTGCTCACACAAAAGCTGACAAAATTTTCCTGGTTACATGGCAAGAGGAGGTTATCTCAGGAATTCAAGGGTGCCTCTATTGTCCACCTCTATGAAGGTAAAGGAAATAGATTGTCCCATGACAATCACAGAAGGGCATCTCTCTCAGTCATTGCTGGTAATATTCTTGCCAGAGTCTTCCTTAATAGGCTGATCCTTCACTTGAAAGATGATCATCTGCCTGATAGCCAGTGTAACTTCAGAAATGGCCAAGGAATGGTAGATATGGTGTTTGCCGCCTGGCTACTGCAGGAGAAATGCCAGGAGCAAAACAGAGGTCTGTAGACAACGTTTGTAGATCTGATCAAGGCCTTTGATATGTCAGTCATAAGGGCTTATGGAAAATTATGTCAAAATATTACATTAGCTTTAGCAATAAGAGAAGAAAAAGAAATACCTTCAAGAAAACAAGTCCCTAAAAATGCAATTGGACAAATGGGGAAGGAGGTACAAAATCTAATAGAAGAAAACAATTTTTTGTTTGCAGATGATTGTGCACTCAATGTAGTCTCTGAAGATAAGATGCAACATAGTATGGAATATGTTTCATAGGAATGTATATGTATAGCCTATATCAGATTGCGTGCAATCTTGGGGAGAGAGATGGGGAGGGAGGGAGAGAAAAATTTAAAGCTCAAAAGCTTATCGAAGTGATTGCTGATAAATCAAAACAAATTAATTTTTAAAAAAGAAATCTACAAATGATACAAAAAAAATTATGTCAAAATATGGTTGCCTGGAGAAGTTTATCAGTATTGTATATCAATTTCACAATGGCACAGTTGCCTGGGTTCTGGGTGATGGATGATTCTCTCGCACTTTCCCAGTCACCAATGGAGTGAAAAAAAGACTGCTTTGCTCCCATGCTTTTTAGTATGATGTTTTCAGCCATGCTGTCAAACATCTTCAATGAAGACAGCCATCAAGGTCAGTTACCACACTGATAGTAACTTCTAAAGACCAAAGTGGAGGGAGTGTTGGTGCATGAATTTTTGTTTGCAGATGATTGTGCACTCAATGTAGTCTCTAGAAATAAGATGCAACATAGTATGGATCAATTCTCTGCTGCTTGTGCTAATTTTGACCTAACAATTAACACCAAGAAAACACAGGTGCTCCATTGGCCAGCACCACACCATCCATACATGCAACCATTGGTTACAATAAGTGGAGAAGTTTTGAATGCTGTGGATAAGTTCACTTACCTTGGGAATATACTTTCTAGTATTGATAATAAAGTTGATTCTGCTTCCAGGAGCCAAGATGGCAAAGTAAGAGGTGAGTCACTCTTACCCTCCCTTATTAACCTCTGAAAGCCCAGAAAATATAACCCCAAGAAAAACCCTAGAACAGCTGAAACAGAAGAAAGATGAGGTGCAGTAGTTCAGTAGCCCAGGTAGCTTGAGGGATCAACAGGAAAGGCCCGTCTTACCCTGGGAGAAGCGGAGCAATACAGAACGGGAGGCATCCCACTTAAGCATACCAGCAGGAGATCCTGAAACCCAGGTGGTGGAGCAGGCAAACACCACCTGAGTGCCTCAGTGAGGGCAAAGGAACCAGTGGAAACCAGCTTAGAAAACCACCAGGTACCTCGGCATTCTACAGCAATCTCTCAGTGCTTCAGCAAAAGTCTGTGAAGCACTCCAAGAGGCCCCAGGCAGATAAACATCCTGCAACATCCATCTGAAAGGAGCTGAAGAAAGTGAAAGGAAAGGAAAAGCAGGCAACATCCAGGGGCCAGAATATCCAATCCTGCCCCTAGAGTTCCAGTGTTGCTGATTCCAGCCCCACACCAGGTAAGCTACCAGAACCCTACAGCCTCCAACTGCCAACATCAGAGGCCCCAGCACACAAAGACAGTGACCAGGCCCAAAGCTTCCAACACAGGAAGCTTGGGTCAGTGCCCTCTGCTCCCCAGCAGGAGAGCTCAATCTCTTTAAAGGCCAAGAAATAAGCAAACACTATGACCAAAAAGAAACATACCATAGATTCATATTATGAGAACAGTGAAGATCAAGGCAGAAATTCTGAAGAGGACAACATTGTCAACAAACCCACATCTAGAACCTCAAAAGGGAATAAGAACTTATCTGAAGCCCAAAAAGCCTTCTTAGAAGAGCTCAAGAAGAATTTTAAAAGTCAAATGAGAGAGGTAGAAGAATTCTTAAAAAAATACAATTGTCCAACTGGAAAAAAAAGTACACTGAAGAAAACAAGTCCCTAAAAAATACAATTGGTCAACTGGAAAAAAGTACACTGAAGAAAACAAGTCCCTAAAAAATACAATTGGACAAATGGGGAAGGAGGTACAAAATCTAATAGAAGAAAACAATTTGCTAAAAATTAGAATTGGGCAAATGGAAGCTAATGACTCTATGAGAGAACAAGAATCAGTCAAACAAAAACAAAAGAATAAAAAAAAGATGAAAATGTAAAATACTTCATTGGTAAAACAACTGAACTAGAAAATTGATCCAGGAGAGACAATTTAAAAATTATTGGTCTACCTGAAAATCACAATGAAAGAAAGAGCCTGGCCAGTATCTTTCAGGAAATCATAAAGGAAAACTGCCCTGAGGTCCTCGAACCAGAGGGTAAAATGTCATCAAAAGAATCCACTGATCACTTCCTGAAAGAGATCTCAAATTGAAAATGCCAAGGAATATTGTAGCCAAAATCCTAAATTACGAGGTCAAAGAGAAAATACTGTAAGCAGCCAGAAAGAAATAATTTAAATATCATAGAACCACAGTCAGGATTATACAGGACCTTGCAGCTTCTACATTAAAAGACTGTAGGATGTGGAATTTGATATTCCATAAGGCAAAGGAGCTTGGATTACAACCAGGATCAACTATCCAGTGAAAATGCCCATGATCTTGCAGGGGAGGAGATGGATATTCAACGAAATAGGGGACTTCCAGCTTTCCTGATAAAAAGACCAGAGCTCAACAGAAAATTTGATCTTCAAATACAAGACTCAAGAGAGACATAAAAAGATAAACGGGACAGAAAGAAACAACATGTTATTAATAGGGGCAAACTGTTAACATCCCTACAAGGGAAGATGACACTTGTAACTCTTGAGAACTGTATTGTTATTACACTATGTTAAAGGGGTATACATAAAGGGAGTGGATATAAATTGACTTTGATGTAATGATTGATAATAAAATTGATGCATGCATTGCCAGAGCTAGCTTAGTTTTTGGGAGGCTCTAAAGGAAAGTGTGGGAGAAAAGAGATATTAGACTGCATACCACACTAAAGGTCTATAAAACAGTTAGGCTGACCTCATTGTTGTTTGTCTGTGAAACCTGTACAGTATATCTGCACCATGCCAGGAAACTGAATTACTTCCTTTTGAATTGTCTTAAGAAGATTCTGAAGATCACCTGGAAGAATAAGATACCAGATATTGAAGTATTTACTTGAACTAAACTGCCAAGCATTCAAACTCTACTGCAGAGGGTGTAACTCCAATGGGCTGGCCACATTGTTTAAATGCAAAACAAACACTTGCCAAAAAGATTATTTTATGGAGAACTCACAGAGGGCAAGCACTCACATAGTAGTCAGAAAAAGTGATACAAGGACACTGTCAAGGCCTGTCTTAACTTTGGAATTGATTTTGTGACATGGGAGATATTGGCACAGAACCACTCAGTATGATGTGCCCTCATCAGAGAAGGTGCTATGCTGTATGTACAAAACTGAATTGAAGTAGCTCAAGAGAAATACAAAATGCACAAACTTAGAGAATCCACCTGAAATGTTCACATGGACTATTTGTACCTAACTTATGGTAGAACATTGTGAGCTCATACTGGTCTGATCAGCCACAGTAAGACACACTGTAACTTGACTCTAATATAATGATGTTATTTTGGTCCTCTTCAAGAATGAAGGACAACCACCATGAACTCTTTCTCATCAATAGATATGAAAGATAATTCTTCTCCAATTTGTTTATGAAGTAGTAGATCTGTTATATTAAGCTTGTATATCCATTTGTAGTTTGTCTACCTATGTGGCATGAAATAGTGGTGTAAACCTAATTTCTGCCAAACTATTGTTCAATTTTCCAAGAAATCTTTTTTTGTTTGTTTGTCAAATAGTGTTCTCTTAGTAACCCAGGTTTTAGTTAATGTAGATTTGGCTCAGTAGCTTGACTAAGCCACTGTATTTATTTTCTTCTCTATATTGTATTCCTGATCTATTACACGGATGGACCAATTTTTAAGCAGTATTAAATCATTTTTATGATTATTCATTTGTAATTTAGTTGAGATATGATAAAGGTAGATTCTCTTCCTTTTCATTATATAGAAATCATTGTTTCCATGATATTCTTGACCTTTGTATTTCCATGTGAATTTTGTTACTATTTGTAACTCTAGAAAGTAATTTTTTGGTTGTTTGGTAAAGTATTGAAAAAAAAAACTTCAGTAGTAGTATAATTTTTATTATAGTGGCTTAATTTTTCTAAAATCAATTAATTCTGTTGTTCAGTCATATTCAGTCACATCCAATTTTTCATGCCCTCATTGGAGGGTTTTCTTGGCAAAGATACTGGAATGGTTTGCCATTTCTTTCTTTAGCTCATTTTACAGATAAAAAACTGAGACAAACAGGGTTAAGTGACTTGCACAGGGTCACACAGCTAGTAAGTGTCGGAAGCTGAATTTGAACTCAAGAAGATCAGTCTTCCTGACTCCAAACCCAGAACCCTATCTACTGTGCCATCTAGCAGCCATTTCTCCATTTATTTAGGTCTGCCTTTAATTATTTGTGAAATGTTTCATAATAGGATTCATGTAGTTCCAGCATACATCTTTGCAAATATTTGACAGCTTTGGTATATATTTCGTATGGACTTTTTCTTTCTCGCTATTCTTACTAGAGTTTGATGGTAATACCCAGGAATGTTAATGATTCAGATGGAAGTATTTTGTGTCTTGAAAATTTACCGAATCTAGTAATTGTTTCAATTAATTTTTGGTTGACTTTTTAAGGTTTACTAAGTAAATTATATCATTACCAAAAGGCAATAATTTTGTTTCCTCATTGCATATGCTTATTCACTTGATTTTTGTTTCTTGGCATTTTGCTATAGCCAGCACTTTTAGTATGATGTTAAATGATAGTGATAGAAATGGGCATCCTTGCTTTAATTCTGAAATCATTGAAGAGGGTTTTAACTTTCTTCCATTGCATACAATGTTGGTCCTCGGTTTTAAACAGATAGTATTTACCATAGTAAGGAAATGTCCATTTATTCTTATGCTTTCTAAAATTTTCAGTTGAAGCAAGTGTTAGATTAAAACCTATTACTAACATAGTCACATTTTTTATTTTTTATGATTAATATAATAAACCAATCCCAGCCAGTGTGTAGTCTTTCTAATATACTGTAGCCTACTTGTTAATATTTTAACTAATTTTTTTGCATTAATGTCTATTAGGTATTGATTTGTGGTTTTCTTTATTTGCTTTATCAAAAACATATTTTTATCAGAGAAAGAGATTGGAAAGATGACTATTTTCTTATTATCACAGTTTATGAGTTAATCTTGTTATCACAGTTTTTTTCCTCCATCCCATTTCCCCACCACCCCTGTTTATTCTATTCTCTCTCTCCTTTCACCCTGTCAAGCCTCAAAAGTATTTTGCTTCTGACTAACTCCTCCCCTAATTTGCTCTCCCTTCTATCACTTCCACTTTTCTTATCCTCTTTCTCTCCTACTTTCTTGTAGGTAAGATAGATTTCTGTACCTAATTGCATGTGTATGTTTTTCCCTCTCTGAGTCAATTCTGATGAAAGCAAGATTCACTCACTCCCCTTCACCTCCCCCCTCTTCCCCTCCACTGTAAAAGCTTTTTTTTTTTGCTTCTTTTATGTGAGATAATTTACGCCATTCTAACTTTCCCTTTCCCTTTCTCACAACGTATTCCTCTCTCTCACTCCTTAATTTTATTTTTAAAGACATCATACCTTCATATTCAACTCACAGTTGTGCCCTCTGTCTATTTATACTCCTTCTAACTACCCTAATAATGAGAAAGTTCTTATGAGTTACAAGTAGTATCTTCTCATGTAGGAAAGCAAATAGTTCAATAACCTTATTAAGTCACTTATGTTTTTCCTTTCCTGTTTACCTTTTTATGCTTCTCTTGAGTCTTGTATTTAAAAATAAAATTTTCTGTTCAACTCTGGTCTTCTCATTAAGAATGCTTGAAAGTCTTCTATTTCACTGAATATCAATTTTTCCCCCTGAAGGATTATACTCAGTTTTGCTGGGTAGGTGATTCTGGGTTGCAATCCATGTTCCTTTACCCTCCAGAATATAATATTCCAACCTTCTAATCCTTTGATGTAGAAGCCTCTAAATCTTTCATTATCCCAACTGTGGCTCCACCATACTTGAATTATTTCTTTCTGGCTGCTTGCAATATTTTCTCCTTGACCTGGGAACTCTGTAATTTGGCTACAATATTCCTAGAAGTTTTCCTTTGGGGATCTCTTTCAGGAGGTGATTGGTGGATTCTTTCCATTTCTATTTTACCCTCTGGTTCTAGAATATCAGGGCAGTTTTCCTTGATAATTTCTTGAAAGATGATGTATAGGCTCTTTTTTTGATCATAGCTTTCAAGTAGTCCAATAATTTTTAAATTATCTCTTCTGGATCTATTTTCC
This sequence comes from Vombatus ursinus, assembly GCF_900497805.2. Taxonomy (NCBI): domain Eukaryota; kingdom Metazoa; phylum Chordata; class Mammalia; order Diprotodontia; family Vombatidae; genus Vombatus; species Vombatus ursinus. The sequence goes on from NW_020954227.1 coordinate 1,085,869, forward strand.
AGGTCAGTTGTTTTTCCAATGAGATACTTCACATTGTCTTCTATTTTTTCATTGGTTTTGTTTGTTTCTTGATTTCTCTTAAAATCATTAGTTTCCATTTGCCCAATTCTAATTTTTAAGGCATTATTTTCTTCATTTAGCTTTTGTACCTCCTTTTCCATTTGACCAATTCCACTTTTTAAGGAGTTATTTTTTTTTTCTTCAGGAAATTTTTGGGCCTCTTTTTTATTTGACCAATTCTTCTTTTAAAGGCAATTTTCTCCTCATTGGCTCTTTGTGCCTCTTTTACCATTTTGATTAATCTGTTTCTTAAGGTGTTACTTTCTTCAGTAATTTTTGTGCCTCCTTTACCAAGCTGTTGACTCGTTTTCATGATTTTCTTGCATCACTCTCATTTTTCTTCCCAATTTTTCCTCTGCCTCTCTTATTTGATTTTCAAAATCCTTTTTGAGCTTTTCCATGGCCTGAAGACAATTCATATTTTTCTTGGAGGTTTTAGATGTAGGAGCTTTCACTTTTTTATCTTTTTCTGAGTGTGTGTGTTTTGATCTTCCTCATCACATTAATAACTTTCTATGGTCAGAATTTTTTTCTGTTGTTTGCTCATTTTTCTAGCCTATTACTTGACTTTTAACTCTTTGTTAAAATAGGGCTTTGCTTCCAGGGTGGAGGGTGCACTGTCCCAAGCTTCAGGGGTTTTGTGCAGCTGTCTTCAGAGATACTTCTAGGGATCTGTAAATTTTCAGTTCTTCGAAAGTGGTATGATCTAAGGAGAGGTGTTTACTACTCTTCTGGCCTGTGCTGTGGTCTGTGAGTGACCACAAGCACTGTTTTCTGCCCTGGAACTGCGAGGAGGGTTCCCACTCTACAGTGGGCACAAGCTCTAGGTGCTAGTGCTCCTCCTTGTCCCGGGAGTGCCACCCAGGACACAGATCCAATTATGGGTCTTTACCCAACAGAGTCCTGCCCCCAGTTCCGGCAAAGACATCCCTGTAATTTCCTTCTGATCAGTTGTTCAATTCCCTTACTATCTATGGGCTGAGAGCTCCAGAAGCAGCTGATGCCACTGCTGATTCAGTGGCTCCCAAGGCTTGCTCCTCATTTGCTGGGGCCTGGTCTGTGCTGGCATGGCCTATGCTGAACTGCGCTCTTCTCTTACCCTGGTGCAACAGACCTTTCCTGCCAACCTTTTAAGTCAGGCCTACACAACATTCAGCCCACAGGCCACTTATGGCCCACACAACACTTGAAGCCTGCAAAAGGATTTCTGGTGGCCCACGAAAAATGTACAGAATGTAAAACAGACCTGCAAAACATACCGCCCACAGGCCACTTTGGTGAACCGTAAGTGCCTGCAGGTTGTATGTTGTAAAGGCCTGTTCTAAGTTGCCTTGGACTTGCAAATTGTTTCACTCCATCTTTTTGTGGGTTGTACCACTCTAGAATTTATTTAGAGTCATTATTAAAAGGTATTTGGAGGGGTTTGGGAGAGAGTTCTGGTGAGTCCCTGCCTTTTCTCTGCCACCTTGGCTGTGCCCTTCAAGTGTGTTTCTTATAAACTAAACATTATCAGATTGTGTGTTCTAATTCATTCTGCTACATTCTATGATTTTATGGGTGGGTAATTGTTAAATATGTATTTCCCTTTATGTTGTTTTGTAATTTTTCCTTGTCTTTACTCTCCACATCCTCTATACAAATAAAAAAATAAGGTGGTTAAAAAAAAGTGGGGAAGAATTTGCCTGACACTTATGATTTATTAAGTAAATAATTTATTTTCTCTCTGATGCAGCTCTTCTATCATCTTCACCATAGCCTAGATCCCAAGATTTCATTTTTTTCCTTTTCTTTTAATCCCTGCTTCATGTTACTCTTTCTACTTACCTATTCACTTACCTTTACAGCTTTCCCTTTTAGACCCCTTTTCTCCCCTCCCTTGTCCCTGCCCCCTCTTATTTCCTTTTGGAGTTTAATGTATTCTTTACTAACATCTCCATGTATATGTGAGGAAACGTAGAATATAATTGTGTTCAATTCTTCCTTTATCTGTTTCAGATGAAAGTGAATTTTATGATATGTGTTCTTTCATTTCCTCCTTTCATCCGATGAACCTATACTATGTGCTGATTTCCTTGCCTTTCCTTATCCTTTATTTCTCTAGATATTCCCCTTTCCCTCCCATTTGTCTTCTAAGACCATAAAACCAAAATAAAACTACTCACAGGCCCTATGTCAGCTACACCTTTCTCTATGACCCTTAAAATTATTAAGGTTCTAAGAATACACTTATTTCTTCTACCCCTATTAACATGTAAACAATTTGTCCCCTTATATTCCCTTCAAATTAAACAAATATTTGTACCTTTTTTCTTTTTTTTTTTCCTCAGTGTCTATAATGCCATTTCAAAATGTCTGTCTATTCAGTTCTGGCTTTTTTTTTTTCACCAAGAAAGTTTGGAAATTTAAGAATTCATTTTTTCCCCTTAGGATTATACTGTTTATCAGACAGATTGTCTTTTTGATATTATATTCCAGCTCTCCGTTCCTTTAGTGCTGTCAGTTAAAACTTGTGTGAGCTGTGGCTCTTCGGTACTTGAATTCTTGCCTTCTGTGTGTATGCTTGCAATAATTTTTTTTTTTTACCTTGAAGCTCTAGATTTTGATTATGGTATTCCTGGAGTTTCTATTTTAAAAGTTTTTTTCATGGGGTGACCAATGAATTCAGTCTTCCCCTTTGTCCTCTGGTTGTAATATATCTAGGCAAATTTCTTTCAAAGTTTCTTGAAATATAATGTCCAGATTTGGTTTGGTTTGGTTTTTTTTTTTTTAAGTCTTGCTTTTCAGGTACTTCAAAGATTCTTAAATTATCTCTCCTTGATCTATCCTACAGTTCAATTAGAGATAGATATGTCAATCTCTGCATATTTATCTAGAGATTGACATATCTATTTCTATCTATATTGTTTCTGTTTTTCTAATATTTTGATTTTCTTTAAAAATGTTTCATTTTGTCTCATGAATTCATTAACTTCTATTTGATCCATTCTGATTTTCAAGGAATTTGTTGCTTGGGTGAGGTTTCATAAATTTTGTGCCTAAAATTTGTCCCAACTCTCTTTCTTGTTTATTTTTTTGTTTGCTTTTGCCAGGCAATAGAGCTAAGTAACATGCCCAGGGTTACACAGCTAGTAAATGTCAAGTGTGTAAGGTCACATTTGAACTCAGGTCCTCTTGATTCCAGGACTAGTTCTCTATCCTCTGTGCCACTTGGCTGCCCAATTTGCTTTCTTATTCCAATAGCTTCCAAGTTTTATTTAATACTCGCTGTGGCTACTTGGTACTTTAATTCTTTCTCTTTGGCTGCTTTTAGTATTTTTATTTGATCTGGCAGTTTTACATTTTTGGCTAAGACATTCTTGGGAATTTTCATTTGGGGTTTCTTTTGGGAGGTGACTGGTGAATACATTTTTTATTTCATTTTACCATCTGATTCTAAGAGTTCTGGGTAGTTTTCATTTGTAATTTTTTGAAATTTGATGTCTAAATTTTTGTACATGATTTTTAAGTATTTGATAATTCTTAGATCATCTGTCTTTGACCTGGTTTCCATGCCAATTGTTTTAATAAGTTATTACATTTTTTAAAAAATTCGGTATTTGGAGCATTTTTTTTTCCTTTTGGCTGTTAATAGTCTGTAATCATTTATATTATTGAGAAGTGACTCAATTTTATGCATATGAATTAGCTCCTTATATATCTGCTATAAAACCTATATCAAAAAAAATTGCTACAAAGATTTTTTATTCTGAGTTAACTATTTCTCTTCTAATTTTAACTGGCATTGGTTTCATTTGTTTAATAGCTTTTTAGATTTATATGACAAGGATTATTTACTTAATCTTCTCTGATCATCTCTGTCCTTTAATTGGGCAATAATTACCTTTTAAGAGCTATAAAAGTTGTATCTAGAAGCCTCTAGAATTTTTTCCATTAGATATAATGTTTGTCTTTGGTTATAAATAGATACTATTTTTATATTAAGGAGAGCTCCATTTATAGTAATGCTTTTTAGTGTTATTAACAAAAAGTGGTGCAGTATTTTCTCAAAAGCTTTTTCCTCATAATAATATAATGCTGTAGTGTTTTCTTTTTTGCTGAGGTTAGCATAGTATATTATATTTATAGTTTTCCTTATATTGAACCAACCCTGTGTGCCAGGTATAAGTAATATCTAATCATTGTATATAATATCTTTAATATGTCTTTGCAGACTCTACTAATAATGCCCTCTAGTTTTCTTTCTCTTCTTTCTCTTTCCCTTGTTTATATCAATACCATGTTTGTGTCATGAAAAGATTGCAATAGTATCTTTTCTTTTCCATTTTTGTAAATACTTTATGTAATACTAGTATTAATTGTTCTCTGAATGTTTGATAGAATTCACTTGTAAATCTGTGTCCTATTTTTTCCTTTCATGGTTCATTCATATTTTGTTAATTTTTTTCTAAAATTGAGTTATTTAAATCCTCTATTTCTTGTGTTAATCTGCATATTTCTTATAGTTATCAGTATTCATCCATTTTAATATATCAGTTTTATTTGCATATAATTGGGCAAAATTGTATCTGATAACTTCCTTTATTTTGTTACTTTTTCCCGCATTTTTAACACTAGTGAGTTGGTTTCACTCTTTCCTTTTAAAAATCATATTAGCTAACTATTCATATGTTCCTCACCACCACCAAAAAAAAAAAATAGTTCTTAGCTTTATTGGTCAACGCAATTGGGTTTTTTTTTTTTTGCCTTGAGATTGTTAACTTGTTCTTGATTTTCAGAATTTGTATTTAGTATTTAATATTTTTAATTTTTTTCTAGGCTTTTTTTTATTTGCTTGCCTAGTTCATTGAAATGTTCTTTTTCTCATTTGCTGACGAAACTGTTTAAACAATTTAACACACCACCCTCACCCAGGTCTATGTTGACTACATTTTGAAAGTTTGAATATGTTGTCACATTGTTCTCATTTTCTTCCATGAAGTTATGTAACAAGTCATTCTTTTGCCATTCCCCCCAACTCACTCTATTGTCTGATCCACATTGATTGCCTTGCTCCCTGTCACGATTCTACCCTGAGGCTTGATTTTTTGAGTCTTTGTTTGGAATGCTCTATCCTCAGAAGTTCCAGCAATGCTACTTTTCCTCCCAGTTGAATCTCTGGTATGCTGTACCTCCACACTGACCACCTTGCCCCACGCTTTCCACCACCTCTTTCAATGTTGTCTTCCACCATTGGAATGTAACCTCTTTGAGTCTAAGGAGTATATTTTTTCCCCATGTGTTTGTATTCCTAGCACTTAGCACAGTGACCCAATAGTGACAGATGTCAAAGTCCTACTCCACTTTTGGACAACTCTAACTGAAAGATAAATGAAAGGGAAAATACAGAATTGAACAAATTTCTGGAGAAACTAGAGCTAAAAGAATTATGATATCTTCCAAATGGGATTGCTAAATAATATATATGTACATAAAATTTTTTTTAAAAATTAATCATTTTTAAAACATAGAAATGTTGCAAATGTCCAAAGTAGAAAACCAATCCTTTGTAGACAGTAATGAAAAAAAAATTAATCAGTTCATAGAGTAAAAATTATATAGACAACAAATGGAGATGTGACAATGATATCAGCAATATGAGTGAATCAAAGAACAAATAATAAAAATAATTAGGAGCTATGTGGAAAAATTAAAAAATTAAACATGCCAAAATTTCTGGCATGAAGCTAACGTAGTCATACGGTAAAAGTATTCCCTTATAAGCATCCATTAACAAAATAGAAAAGGAGAGAATTAACATACTAAATATGTGTTTTTTTTCATTAGAAAGCTAAAAAATTAACAACCATGAAATAAGCACGAAAATGGAGAGATTAAAAATTAGAAGTTATATTAATATTAGAAGTGAGTGTGAAAAACCATAGAAATGATCAATGAGATTAAAAGCTAGTTCTTTGAAACGACTAATAAAATCAACGAATCTTTAGTTCATAGATTAAAATGAAGGCAGAAAATCAAATTGACAAAATAGCAGATGAGCAAAATGAAATCACAACAAAGTTAGAAGAAATATATATATATACATGTATATCAGAATTCATTATAGTTATGTGCTAACAAAACTAAGGACACAAAAGATATGAAAGTGTCTTCAAAAATATAAAGTACTTAAATTAACAAAAAACAAAACAAAATAAAGATCTTAAACAATTCTAACTGTAAAGGAGCTACTAAAAGAACAAACAAACTTCTAATTCTAAGAAGTCCATGGGAGAATTCTATCAAATTTTGAAGGACAAATAGTACCAATGCTACTCAGATTATTCACAGAAATTGAAAAAGAAAGAACCCTATTACATTTCTCTTATGAAACAAAGATAACTCTAATACCTACATAGGGAAAAGATAAAGTATAGGAGGACTATTATAAACTAATATTACTAATGAACATAAATTCAAAAATTTTAAATAAAAACTATAACAGTTCATCTAAGAAAATTCATCATGACTAAGTTATGTCAATGATTTAAGAATAATTCAACATTTTAAAGATATCAATATAATAACCATATTAAAAACATAAATATACAAAACTACATCATGGCTCAATAGACTTATTTTTTAAAAGCCTTTGACAAAATACAACATTCATTTATACTAAAAAAAAAAATCTCACAAAAAAACTTTACAAAGTATAGGTATAGAAGGACTTTTTTTAAATGCCATAAAATATCTATTTAAAATGAAAAGCAAGCATCATATAAAACAAGGATACAATAGAACTATTCTCAATAAATATGTCAGTAAAGTGAAGATGCCCACTCACTCAACTATTATGTGATATAGCTCTGGAAATGTTGCTAGCAGCAAGGGAAAATAAAAAAATTAAAGATAGAAACATAAGTAATCAAAATGAACTATCCATAATTGTTCATTTACTAAGAAAATCCTAGAAGATTAACAAAGATACTAATTGAAAAAATTAATAGCTTTAGCAGTTGCAAGGTACAAAATAAAGCCTCAAAAATAAAGATTTCTACATAAAAATAAAACCATAGAGGCAATACTAAAAAGGGACATCTCATTACAAATGACTACAAAATGTATAAAATATGTGGAGATTAGTTTACCACAGCACACATAGTACTTGTTAGATTCAGTTATGAAATCCTCCTTAAAGAAATAAAGATCAACTTAAACTGCTATAGGAATTTCCGATGTTCATAGGTAAGCCATGCCAAAATAATAAAAAATGACAGCACTACTGAAATTAATTTACCATTTTAATGATATACCAATCAAATTATCAAAGGGAAGTTTTACAGGACTTGATAAAATAATATTAAAATTAATTTAGAAAAATTGAAGATATAGAATATTAAAGATAGAAAATGAAAAAATATATGTATTAAGGGGGAATATTACTTTCAAACCACAAACTACATCATAAACCAGAAGCCATGAATACCATCTGACATTGGTTAAAAAAATAGATTGGCAAGTAAGAAGAAGCAGGAAAACTGGTGTGTGTGTCTGTGTGTGAGTGTGTTGGAACACATACACACAAATTAAAAATGAATGTTGAATTTTTTTTTGAGAAGATAATCGCTCCTCCCCCCAACCCCATCACTTTGGAGAGTGGGTAGGGTGATGATGATGATGATGATGATGATGATGATGATGATGATGACAATGATCAGCATGACAATGGCAATAACAACTATGACTGAGAAGTGATCAAACAGACTAGAGAAAAAGGCTTTAGGAGGAGCTTAGTGCTACATCCTACAGTCCAATTAGGGAGAGAGCCGGCTGAGGGAATTGGAAAGGTATTGAATATAAAGCTGAGTTAATAGTGAAATGATGAGATTTCAGATGATCACCTTATATTGGATGGGGCTCTGTGTTTCATGAATTAGAAGGATTGTGGTATCCTTCGTTCTCGAAGAGGACCATGACACCATGAGATGATGACGTGACTTGCAATGGACTTTTGATTTGAGTGAAGAAGGGCTATGCAAAATCACCAGCCTCACTTTCTTCTCCAGAGCCAACTGGGTCCAGTGGCCAGATATTGATCAGGATGACTGGAGGTGACCCAGGATGCAGTCAGAGACCTTGGCCCTTTTAAGCTAAGATCTTTCCAGGTTCTCACTCTCAGTGAGGCATTGCCCATTCAGTGAATAAGCCTCTTTAAGAAGTGACTCAAGGGATGGCCCTTTAATTAAAAAAAAAAAATCAAACTGGGAGAAGACTCTCAGGGTTGCTAGCCAAAAGAGAAACAGTTACTATTTACATTCGCTCTGAGCCAGAAGGGCCCAAAAAATAACCATTAAGTGGTGCTTGGACAGGGACCTATTGTCCAATCCATGAGATCCAGAGTGAATTGGATTTAAGGCTTGGTCTTTGAGAAGAAAATCTAACCAGTAAACCCAGAGTTAACTAGGTAGCTTTTGGCCATCAAAATTTACCCTCCTTTGGGCAGAATACCTTCAGGTAAAGGTAGGGAGAGGAGAGGAGAGGAGAGGAGAGGATGAGCTGAGTTGCCCAACTGGAACTAGCCAACTGGGTCACCTTTCAGGCAGCTCAGGCTATTAATAGGTTGTGGTTTGTCCTTCATTCTCAAAGAGGACCATGACATCAGGGAGATGATGACATGACTTATAATTGACTTTGATTTGAGTGAGGGTGGGCTGTGCAAAGTTACCAGTCTCACTTTCTCCTCCAGAGCCATCTGAGTTTAGTGGCCAGATATGGATCAGGACAACTGGAGAATAATAACCATGGAGCATCATGACTATGAACTAAAGCCCTCTAAATCAAATGTAACTCTCTATTTTCCATCTGTAGCTCATTTCATTTTGAACTCCATGGTCCTGAAGGCAGAGGATGACCTAAGACAACACTTAAAGGGGAGAAAAAGCACAAGCAAAACAAAAATTAGGATGAGGATAGCCTGGGAAATGGGGTGGAGGAGGGAATAGAAGCCAGCAAGGGTCCAAGAAAAGAGGTCTCCAATCCACCGGGATGAGAGGGACTAATTTTGGAGTAAGAACAATCTTCTGGCACACAAAGATCCATTATTTGAAGATAAGACTAGGTTTTAGGCCTCACTCCAAGTACTAATTGCTTCTTACATGATGTCTATTTAAAGTGAAGGTTAGGAAAGCCTCAAGAATCTGCAGCAACTGGCTCCAGGGTGGTGAGTGAGCTAGAGATATAAACCTCAAGTCATGAGTTTCCTTGTTCTTCCACTAGCCCAAGCTCCCTTCTTGTATAAGCCATGGAAAGATTATAAAAAGGACTCTAATTCTAGCTCTGAAAATGTTTGGGTAATATCTAGGAAATCTGTCTTTCAGGAAATTGACATTTCTACTATACATGGTCATAGTGCCTTGGAAAGAATAAGAATGTGTGGGCTCTGTCTAACACACTTCCCCCCACCCCAGTATTTTATATTTTCTTTGAAAATATTTGATCAACATGGAATGATTTGACAACAATGTTACTGTTATAAAAACTTAACCAAAAAAAAAAGAATCTTTGTGCCATATATGTGACAATAAATAGCAGCAAAATATACATATAATTTCTCAGGGTGGCAAATCTACAACCAAATTCTCCAGATGAACTTGTAAGACTCTTTATGTTTTTGCTCAAACATATGTATATATGAAAAGAGGACTGATGATTTAAAAATTGAACCCACACAGTCTAACACAGTACCTTACATGTGCTTAATTTTCATTTATTTTAAGGTACTCAATGAAGAACTTACTGTCCCATACTGTCAGCCACAACAGGCATGTATTGCTAATGGCTTGATATGTTTTAATACTGATTAAAATGTTTTATTATTGTGTTATGTTAAACTACAGGGAACTCCAACTTCATTAAAGGGTACTGGTAAAAAAAAGGATTCAGGAGCTTTGAATGTACAATGTAATATCCCAGCTACTGTCAAGTTTTGATTTAAATAAGTTTTAGTAAAAGCTCACTATCCTTTTATGCTCAACATGAAAGTGCAGAAAGATTCTGAATGCTGCTTAATGAGTATTGGCTAAATATAAAATTATTTGAACATGTGACATATCCGTTTCAATCCCTTTGTAATGTACCTTAGAACAATTATAAGGGGATGGCCTTTAAATCATTTGGCACTAGTTCTTAGAGCAGTGGTGAAAGTTAATCTCATTAGCCATCTTGATTTAATTAAATGTACAATATGCTTTTAGTGACATCTTTTTTACATTTTCATTAGATGCTAATTGTAACAGTAATCATCAGAAATTCCTTGAGTACTCTACATACTACCAGGGCTGCTTCTAAGTATTTCAGTATTATAGTAGACTTAGAGGCACCTAACTACCTTTTAGAAAAGAAAACAATAAACATAGAAGGTATTTCATTAAGGTTGAAGCTGACAAGTCACATGGTATAAAAATGCAGTTTGCCTAAAAATACCATAATAATTACATAATTAAGACAATATTTAGAAGGTAGACAGATAATAAGCTATAAAAATAGAAAACCTAAAATCAGAACACAAAATTTGTAAACCTGGCAATGAAACAAAACAATGTTAACAAGAAGGAAAAAGCTAAAATAGTATACACATGCTTTAAAACAAAAATACCAGATAGTAATCTGGTTGAATATCCTATTGATGGGGTGATGGGATCTGGGCTCCTAAAGGAAAAAACCATCTCTGGAAGCAACCCAGTCCCTGAATATTCCCATACAATTCAGCAGCCCAAATCATATCAACCACTCCTTAATCCCACCTAGATCACTTAATCAGTTTACTCAACATTTCTTTCACCTGTTGCACCTGGCCCATCCCAGACTATTTACCACTCCTTAATCCCACTCAGATCCTTTCACTGTCCCTTTTATATATCAGTATCAGTCTCAGCCTCATTAGTTTACAGGTTCCCTAAGAACCTTGCCTGCTTTATTGGCATTACAATAAACTTTTCTACTTGATTGGAAGATGGTTTGAGTGCATGAATTCATTCCAGGCAGATGTCACCCTGTACTCTGACATTTTTGGGTTCCCAGAAACTCTAAATCATGTCACTATTTATGAAACTAAGCAATCTTCTTACACATACTTTTCTGTCATTCCAAGAACCAGAAGTGCTTGGGTGCTTGTGCTTGGACTTCAGCTCCAAAATTATATTTCTCCCTAACCTCAAAACATTGTCCCTGACAATTTTCTCACCAGCTCAAAGACCGTATTTCTGGCAATAACATAAGTGAGTGGTCCAAGTGAGTGGCTCTGTGAGGCAAACTATCTCACTATCTCTCCCTGTTACAAAAACAAGCTGACCTCTGTGGAATTGTCCTTGTATGAACAAGACTATCTTTATATCAACAAAACTGTCATTTACTGATTCCCACAGTTATTGTATATGATCCAGAGGTCAAGTTATAGACATCAATTCCCAAAGCTACCTTGTCACAGACATAACAGACTAAAAATACACCCCTTAGGAATCCTTTCCCTCCTCCCACCCTCAGTTTCCAGTAGTAAATAACACTTGTGACTAAAGTTGTATGTTATCACCTCCACTACTTTTCCTATATAAGCTTTAGCATCATTCCTGTTAGGTTGCAGAATCCCTTAAGGAGCTCTACCCACTGTGGCAAGTTCCCTAAGGAGCTCTGCCCACCCTGGCAAATTCCAAAAGAGCTCTGTCCACCATAATAATATTATAATAAACTTTTTGCCACCTGACTGGAAGACTGCTTGAGTCCACGAATTCATTCCAGATGACTCTGTCCTGTACTTTGGTCCTTAAGATGTCCCTGAACCTCCCAAAACCACATCACTCTTATAAGCCTATTACTTACAACTTTTGTTTTTAATAAAACATTATTTTTACCAAAGTGCTTGCTCAAGCACATATCAATGAAAAATTGTGAAATAAATACAGAGAGCCATCATAATATTTGAATGCTAAAAGCATGAAAACTTGAAATGTCTGTAAAATTTATAGGAAAAAAATAGGACAACAGTAAACTTTGTTTTTAACTACCGTACCATTATTAATGTATGCAATACTTCAATAGCATGTAATAAGTAAATTGAAAGGATTTTATTCACTAATTCTGTTACAAAATCACTTGATTTAGTGGAATAAAATTCAAAATATCCTTTAAAATCTTTCCAGTAGAAACAAACTCAGTATTCCCATTTGATTAGAAATAGCTGAAATAACAAACTTGTTCATACTCAACACAATGAACATCAGTGGGAAAAAGTATACAAATTTTTTTAAAAAACAGTTTATGTAAAATATCTTCAAAAATAACAACACTCATGTAAACTTCTAAAATACTTATTAACCTCACAGAATTAAACTATAGGTGAAATTCATTTACCATGAATCCTTGCTTGTTGACTTCTTTGGGAGATCTTGTTGCATATATCTGATAAATCTTTTTTGTTCCCTCTCTCAGTCCCCTATCTTAGTAGTGTGGATGATTGGTTTTCCCTGTGCACAGTTTGACTCCAGCTAACAATTGCATGCTTCTAGAAAATAAAGCTTTTCCGGGAGCATTTGACTTAATCCAGTTCATCAGCTCCACTATGTCTGGGTCATAAAATTTTCTCAATTCTGATAGCTCTTCTATCGTTCATGGCCAGAACTTACAGCAAAGATAGATAAGTATTAATATGGGTACTGAATACCTTACAATTTTCATCCTTTTTGGTGTGTAAAGATGGACCAACTTGAAAAGTAACACCTATAGTTACTGCTGCATAAGCCAAATGATGCACACATACATATGTGATGTTCCTTCATTTTCATGGTACTAGATGCCAAAAATCCAAACAAAATAGAGTGCACAAAGGTGTAGGCTGTTCCAGGCTTCAGTTCATTCAATGCATTTTCCCTTATTATCCATGGGCTGTATATTAATAGGACTAAAGAGGTTCTGAAGAGCAGCAACAACAGCCACTATCACCATAATGGAAAGAACAAGCATGTACACATAAAAGAGCAAAGTATGTGAGAGTCTTTCAAGTATTAATATACTTAAAGGGTAGAAAACCAAAAACTTTTTCACATAGGTACAGATTTGCAACAAAATCTCTTTTTCGGCTAAACCCAAATTTTGGCTTCAGAAATTTAAGTATGTGTTCATCTGACTTTAAGAAATTTTACCTCAAAAAAAAAATTTTATCTCAATAAAGCTATTGAGAGGGACAGCTAGGTGGCACAGTGGATAGAGTTCAGGAGGCCCTAAAGTCAGGAAGACCTGAGTTCAAATCCAGCCTCAGAACAAACACTTGACACTTACTAGCTGTGTGACTCTGGGCAAGTCACTTAACCCCAATTGCCTAAACAAAAAAAAAAAAAAAAAAGCACAAAAAATAAGACTATTGAGAAAAACTGTCAAACAGAACACCAGGATTAAGTGGAACAAAAGTTTCTTGGGCCTATTAAGGAAGCCTCCAGTTTTCAGATTTTCCTAAAATTTTCTTGCCATTAATACTGAGAGGTTAAAACATAAACAATGACCCAAGAATAATGAAATTAAAGAACTGAAGGACACAGGCCAAGAGTAAACTTGACACCTGTATTGCATATAGCCATGTATCCTCTGCTGCTCAGGGAGTCCATTATGAATAAAATTAATGCTTGCATCAGAATCACAAATTGATTAAAGTACCATGTCAGACTAAAGATAAAAGTATATATAAATACTGCAAGAAGAGTCAGCATTTCACAATGAGGTTGTAAGTATGGTTTAAGTAAACATATAATTACTGCTATATGAACTGTGAAGAATGGCATTACCCAATTCTCTCTCAAAAGAATGTGAACTCTACTCTTGTGGTATTTATTCTATTTATAATATGCCAGAAAACTGCTAACAGCCTTGACTACCATGTTCCACTAAGGGGCCAGCTCATTATGTGAAGCACTGTGACGTACATTCCTTGGAGTCCAAATAAAGGGTAGATATTAAAATAAACAAGTTCTAAATGTGTCTGTATAATATTAGCTCATTAAAACCTTTCATGATAGTTGGAATCTGCAGCACTGGTTTGTAATAAGGGTGATATAATCGACACATTGTTCTAAGTGATATTTCTTGCTCTACTTCTTTAATGTTAGAAAACCATAAATCATTTTCTTATAAAGTAGTAAGTTAGATGGAAGTAAAAAATCCAGCACAAAGGCCAAAAGTTCCAATAGTTCTAGAATATGACTGAATTTCCCATAATCCTCTTCCACTATAAAAACAGTTAACAACTGTCTTTCCAATTCCTCCTCTTCTTACTATGATAGATTATCCTCATAAACTTCCACAACTTTTATTTCTTTCCTTTACCTGTGTGAAAAATTATTTCTCTTGGTGATTTGTCTTGGAGACTCAGAGCTCCCAGACCCACCTTCTGCTCCAAAGTTCTTCAGAAGGACATTACTGGTAATAAGATGGCATTGAATCTTCTTTTGTTTTTTTGTTTTTTGGCAAGGCAACTGAGGTTAAGTGAATTGCCTAGCATTACACAGCTAGTAAGTGTCAAGTATCTGGTCTGAGACCAGATCTGAACTCAAATCTTCCTGACTCCAGGGCCTGTGCTCTATCCATTGCACAACCTAGTTGCCCTCAATCTTCTTATCCTAGTCAAACCCAACTCAAGCCTGAATTGGTTTTATCCTACTCATGTTTGGGCGGAGACAGATTCTTCTGCCTAAATAGACCAAGGCTGGGAATGATCTGGAATGATGGCTGGTTGATATCAGCCCCTGTTGAAAAGGTATATATTTCTATGCCTCCAAATCCCAAATCGAGCCATTTCTGAACTGGCTCCCTTAGATGGGCCCAGTTTTGGACTGAACTCTCATGCAATGCATGTCAAACCAGCTTGAGAGAAATTAAAATGTGGACACATGCACCCTAATTTCATTTGTCTCATTCTTTAACAGACTCTGTTTTTAAAATTGGGGTTCAACATTAAATGGTGCCATGACTCAGATTTGGACTGGAATTTTTAGGTGACTCTTCTCTCCCCCCCCACAGCCATGAGACTGGACGCTTACAAAACTTTTGCCTGAAGTCCCAGTCCTGAAGGAGGGTGAGTCTTATCCCCAAAATCCCTGCTCCTTATCTGTCAGACTCCCCATATTAGGTTGCAGTCTGTTTTTATCCAAGTGGCTCTGGGGGGCAAATACCTTAAGACAGATATCCTCTGTAATATGGCTATGGGTCAGTCAGAGTAAATTGACATGTGAAATTGTATTGTAATCTGAATTGGTTAGGATGTTAGGACCAGTCTAATTCTAATTATCTTTAAAATGAACTAAGCCTAAAAACCCAACAAGAAAATTAGATTCAGGCACATTCTGTCCTGTCATTCTGTCAATGTCTCTGTGCCTCTGTGTGTCTGTAAAATGTTTCACGTCTGTGCTAAAAGATTTAAAATGCAGCCAGAAAAACTTCTAAAGAACTTCTAAGGTCTGTAATTAGAGAGAACATTGGGAAAGAGCTCCCACCTTAGGCTTTCAGCAGGATATTAAGGTTTCTTTTTTGGGGAGGTCCCAACACTGGCCAAATTCAGATATCAGAATAGTTAGATATGAGTAATGGAATCAAAAAGCCCGGAAGTTGGGAGGTAGAATCAGTTAGCAAGCAGCTTTTAGACTGGTAAGAATCTAAACCAGGCAAGGGCTGAGAGAGAGAAAAACAGAGTTTGAATTCAGGTTTAATTAGATCCCAAAGCTAAAGTTTGTGCTTTCTGTTTAAATTAAATCTAGAGAACTGCCTTTGCACCCCTCTTGCCAGTATATCTGATATCAGGGCAATGTGTTTAAAACTGCAAAAATAAAGGTTTTGCTGTCTTTAAGGATCACTTTAGGATTTAAGTGATTTGTTTAGAATGTATATTAACATTATAAAAACTGTTTGTGAAGGGTATGGGAGAAATACAGCTCTCTTGATTTGTAAATTGTTAAGAATTAACTCCCTCCAGATTCTAACAGATGCAGAGAAGCAGGACAAAATTGAGGTGAATGTAATTTTTTAATTTGGAATGTAAAGGAAAGTGGAGGTAGTCTGAGTAATTGGGTTTGAAAGATTAGGAAAGAGAAATGAAGATTTGAGTGAAAATACGAAGAGTAAAAAAAAATGGTTAGGGGATAGATGGGGGTGGGGTGATCAGCTCATATGTTCTAAGATGCACCCCCATCCTTGGATGGTTCTTCTGGGTGCCTTTGTGCCAGCTTCAGATGGTTTAAGCATGTTGAGAGGGTGTGAGGAAATTTGATTTTATTTTAAGTAGAAAGATTGAAAATGAAAATTTTGTGGCTTGATTTGAAAACCAATAGATCAAGTTATAGAGGGTCAGAAGGAATTATGTCCACCTGCCTTTCAGGATAAATCTGTAGGAAGGTCTTACTAAGTCTAACATTACATAAATATTGGCTATGGTAAACATATTAGTTATTGTGATTTGAGATTATTATATAAAATCTTAAAATGTTTCCTTGTATTGTTCAATTAATTATTGTTAACCCTGGAAGCTCTGGAGGCTTATGCCTGGGGAATCTAACCACACCCAGTCAGCATTAATTCAGATTCCTTAGTTCTCTTTACCTGGGCCAAACTCTTTAGCTAACCTGATGATAACAGGTGTGATTTCAAACCAGTTGTTAAGGAAGTAGAGGAAAAAGTTATTCAGAACTGAGAATTGTCACTACATGTCTTTTTAAAGGAATATATGAATTTGTGGATATTTACTTTTAAAGGGTCAAGAGTATTAGACTTTTAAAAATTTTAAATGTTTTTCTAGCAATTATAAATCCAAATTTGATTTGATTTAAATCAAAAATCTGTTCTGAAGGGATAAGAACAGCATCTGAGAGTGCTCTTCCTATCAGGATTAAGCACAAAAAGATATTATTACTTGGCATTAAGAAATTTATTAACTGTATGGCTCCAAGAAAGTTCTATTTACCTGTTTACTGTTCTGTGAGGGGATAATAGTGGAACCCACTTCCCAGGGATGTTGTGAGGATCACATGATTGTAAAGTATTTGGCACACTGCTTGGCATAGAACAAATGCTACCTGAATGTTAACTTTTTAAATGTAATTGTTTAAATTAAGGTCACCTAATTGGTAATTAATTGGTTTTGTTTCAAGTTTAAATGTATAACTCTTTATGGTATTGTAATATTTCTAAAATTTCCTTATATTGTATAATTTGGCAACAATTATATCACCTATGTTGTTAGAAAAGCAATTTCTCTTATAATCTAGATGTTGTTAAATTAAGAATTGTACTGTCAGAAAGAAAAAAAAATGAATGGGTCAGGAAGCTTTTGGGTCATTCTATCTGACCATGAGTTGTAATATTTTGAAGTACTGTAATTTAAGAAATCATAAACTTCCAACTTTTGTCTATATCTTAAAGTGAAAGTTTCAGCTAAAATTATTTGGTTCTCATTTATGAAAATTAAAACTGTTAACTAAGCTATTTGGAGTTATTGTTTAAATCAACTATTTACAAAGATATTTTGTGAAAGGAAACTTGGTAATTATGCAAAGAAAGGATCTTGTAAAATCTTCTTGTAATTAATTTAATTTGTCATAGTAACAGGATAATTTGTAAACTTTTTTTATTCTTTTTTTAGACAAATATTTAGATTAAATCATAATAAGAAAAAAAGAAACATTATAAACTTAAATATAAAATGAGAAAAAAAAACAAAAAAATGCCATATGCACAGCAGAACATAAGAGAGGATTCAAAATATATAGCAATAACTTTTCATTTCAAGAAATGAAATTAAATATATTAAATACTATGCATTATGCTGAAAGCTATCTATTTTTTCTTTGCTTCCTTGTAGGTTTTCTTTTGTTCTGTGCTGTACACTTTTTACTTTGTTCTCTTTTCCCCCTCCTTCCCTGCTACCCACTACTCCAAGGCTACAACTGAGCATTGGATATATTTATATATAGATATTGATATATATATATATATATACACATTTATACATATATATACACGTACATACATATATGAACATATACTTTCCTTAAGAGATTCTAGGATCTTTGTGTTTATGTTTGTGCATATCTCCTTTTTCCTATCTCTCCTAACTCCTCTACTTTACTTCTACCTGCTACCTTACCCTCCTATTACTTGACCTACCCCCACTCCAGCAATCCCTGCTTTATCTTCCCATTCCCCTAAATCTAAACCCCCTTCTATATCCTCTTTTAAGCTATTCCCACACCCTCCTCTCTAAAGACCCCTTCTTTATCCTCTCCACCCCCATCTGCTTAGAGTTTTTTTCTTTCAAAAAGTAAACATTCTATCGTTATTTAGTCTCTTATAATTGGTCCTTGGTATATACCTTATATTTCTCTTGGCTCTTGTATGTTAAATCTTCTATTGAGTTCAGGGTTTTGTTTTGGGGTTTTTTTTAACAAAGACCTGAAAGTCTGACAATTGATCAAATGTCCATTTTTTTTTTCATTTAGAATTATGCTTAGCTTTGCTGGGTATAATATTTTCAGCTGGAAGCCCAGTTCTTTTTCTCTTTGTTATATACTGTGTTCCAAGACCTGCAATCTTTTAGTGTCGCCATTGCTAAGTCTCGTGTGATTCTAATTGTGGCACTGCTATATATATAAATTTTTTTTTCTTATTGCTCATAATGTTTTGTCCTTGATCTGGGGATTTTGGAACTTGACTATAATATTGCTATGAGTTTTCCTCATAGGATGTCTTTCAGATAGTGATTGGTGGATTTTTTTTTTCTATTTCTACTTTCCCCTCTTGTTCTAATGCTTCAGGACAATTTTCTTTACTTATTTCTTGTATTATTGTATCAAGATTCTTTTTTTAATCAGAACTTTCAGGTAGTGCAATAATTTTTATGTTTTCTCTTTTTGATCTGTGCTCTAGATCCATTGTTTTTCTTATGAAATGTTTCACATTCTCTTCTATTTTTTCATTCTTTATGTTTTGTTTTTTCATTTCTTCATCTCTTATAACTTCACTGGCTCCCTTTTGCCCAATTCTGATTTTCAAGGAGCCACTTTCTTCCTTAAGATTCTGGATCTCAGGGGCAGTGAGGTGGCACAGTGGATAGAGCACTGGCCCTGAAGTCAGGAGGACCTGAGTTCAAATCCAGTCCCAGACCAAACACTTGACATTTACCAGCTGTGTGACCCTGGGCGAGTCGCTTAACCCCAATTGCCTAATTAAAAAAAAAAAGAAGAAGAAAAGAAAGATTCTAGATTTCCTTTTCTAATTGGTTGACTTTCTTTTGATAATCTTGTTTTTCTTGTATTATTATTCTTATTTTTCTTTTTAGTTTTTCCTCAATTTCTCTCATTTGATTTTTAAAGTCTTTTTTAAGTTCTTCAATGAGTTCTTTTTAGGCAAGTGACCATTTGACATTTCTCTTTGGGGTAGAAGAGGGTTTCTTTGCTTCATTATTCTCCTCTGAAGATGAACTCCAATCTTCTCTATTCCTTTACCTGTGCATTATTTTTTGTAATAGTTTAGTTTTTATAATCACCTCTCATCCTGGGGTATGGGAGATGGTGCCTCTGGCCTCCAATCCTCTTCAGTTCTCCCTTCTGACCTTGACCTCAAACCAAGACATCTAGCCTCCTGTAAGTGCCCACAGCCAGTGGTATCCCACCCCACTGCTTCTGCACTCACCGGGCATGTGCTGGTTCCTTCTCACCCTCACTGAGTCTCTGCAGCACAGCTGGGTCTGGTGTTCCCTGTCAGCAGAGGTTCCCTTTATCTTCCCCAGGTCAGATGTCCAATCCCTCTTACTGTCCCTGAGGTACAATTTCCTGTGGGTGGGGCCAAGGCAGCCTCCCAAACCAGCTAACCCCATGGATTGCTGCTTGTTGTTAAAGAGGACCCTAGCCTGGAGGAAATCTCATCCTGGAATTTTTCTTCAGATCTTCTCCAATTGTCCCAAGAGGACCCCTCTTCTGCCCCTACTCTTATTTGTTTTCATGGATCTGAGTTTGCCCAGAGGTGCTATTTTATCTCTTTTATGGAAGAAAATCTTAAGAGTTTGAAATTTTCTGACCTACTCTGCCATCTTCCCAGAATCCTCTCCTATAAGCTGTTTATGAGAAAGGGAAATACTTTTATGAAGAAATGTTTTGCAAAACCTTTTGTATGATTTTTAGAAGGACTACCAAATTTCCATTTGCAAACTAATTTGTTGCTGTAATAATTTGATATTAATGACAATTATGTTCAAACCTACTGTGAATTTCAACTTTCATTCCTAGGTTTGTTGTGTCCTTGGACTGGCCTTAATGAGTGCTTTCTGAGAAACAGAGTCAGCTGCTCAATGGGAGCAGCAGCAGAGGTCTAAGGCTAGTAATTAACACTCAAGCAATTATTGTAATGAGCTGTAAGAGGGGAAGATCTTGCTGTTTTGATCAGAATTCATTCCATGGCCTAAAAATGAGTTAAAATTAGTGTTTGAACTTATCATATGTATAAGATTCAATTCCTGAAATATTTTATGTTGTTATTTAATCAGGAACCAGAACATGTGTAGGAATGTATGCAAACTACTTAAGGCTCACACTAAAGATGTTCCCAACCAACGGGAGATTATAGTCACATACCTGAAACTCTGATTATTGGAACTTACTATTCAGGACCTTATGGGACTGTTCACTGATGTTATTCTGAGTCTGACTCCAGGTATGGTTATCAAAGAATGCTACTGAGCCACTGATCCATGATGCCAGCAACCCTGTGGGGTCTATGAACTGCATCTATGAACTACATCTATGAACTACAGAGTGTGTTCTCATGGGAAACTACATGTGTTCTCATGGGAAAAGTTGGGAGAGCAACTATTCCACATGAGCTGAGGTAGGATTCTCTTGACTCAATTACTCCACTATGACACCTGGCAGACTTTAAACCTGGTGCAATGTAGTTGGCTGTCTACATAATTTCGGCCTGGAATTGACATGAAGTTAGGGAAACATTGTTCCCTTACTTTATTTATGTCCCTATTCTTTTATGGCAAATTTCTATAATCAAAAAGTTTTGTAAGCACAGTATTAAATCTATTAAATAATAGATTGATGCTGGAACATCTGAGGTTATTATAGTAAGATGCAAGTATAAGACTGAGCTATTTGGCCTAGAATTTTAGCCCAAATAACTAATTAAGTATTTAGCCTTGACATCTGTTGCTAGTATATATTCCTGTGTAAGTTAGGGTCCTTTAAATCCTCATAATGGTATGGGTATGGGTCAAGGACTTGTGAAACTAGGATATTATTTTGTTACTTAGTTAATATCATACCTGTCTCAGTTTTGTTACAATTAGTTAATGTTAAAAGAAGAATGGCTCATGGTCTATCTTGTAAATGTCTTAAAGGAAGTATCCACTTTAATTAAGGGTTATTTATTTGAACATGACCAGAAGTTGAAATTATTTTATTACTTGATATGTACTGTTTTAAGATTGATCACTCAATGTATTATGTAAGTATTGGAGTCCATCTTTTTATAAAAAATGTTCTGTTATTAATTCCTTAGTGGAATTTCATCCTCCTAATGGGGGAATGAATGTGAAGCATAAAAACTGGGTTCTGATTTTCGTGTTTTTATCTTTTTAGTTTCTTATCAACGTGACAATTGGCCAAGGTTCCATTTTTAATTTTATAATAATAGAGACATAGAGGTTGAGTTAACTTTCATTATTTGACCTGGTTATTGGCAAAGTAATTTAAAATTGTGTTACGATGAATTTTTTAGGAGATTTCAACAAAGAAAGAATACAAGGAGTCTTGACAGGACAGTCTGCTGAAGACTGCCTGAACAGCACTCTGACCAGAGGATTTCATCGGATGGTGTCCTGAGCACCAGATGGCTATACAGGATAGTACTTCTAAGCCTTGAATGGATAATTTTACCCTTTCCCTTTGCAACTGCCCCTTTGATTTGTCAATGCATCTATCAACTTCTCCCTCCCATTATACGTCCCCAAAACCCCTTGATGAAATGTTGACCATATCAGTTAGTGACTCATTGAGAAGGCTATGTCTCTTATTAGAATCAGATGGGGCAATGTGAAAAATTATTTCTCTTGGTAATCTGCGTCCTGGAGACTCAGAACTCCCAGCCCCACCTTCTTCTCCAAAGTTCTTCAGAAGCACAATACTGATAATGAGATTGCATTGAATCTTCTTATCCTGGTCAAACCCA
The DNA here is from genome assembly GCF_900497805.2 of Vombatus ursinus. Classification (NCBI taxonomy): domain Eukaryota; kingdom Metazoa; phylum Chordata; class Mammalia; order Diprotodontia; family Vombatidae; genus Vombatus; species Vombatus ursinus. The sequence goes on from NW_020954227.1 coordinate 1,108,165, forward strand.
ACCCAAGCCTGAATTGATTTTATCCTACTCAGGCTTGGGTGCAGACAGATTCTTCTGCCTAGAAAGACCAAGGCTGGGAGTGGTCTGGAATGATGGTGGGTTGATATTAGCCTCAGTTGAAAAGGTATATATCTCTGTACCCCAAATCCCAAATTCAGCCAGTTCTGAACTGGCCCCTGTGCAACATATGTCAAGCCAGCTTTAGAGAAATTAAAACATGGACACATGCATCCTAATTTCATGTGTACCTTTCTTAGAATAGACTCTGTTTTTAAAATTTGGAGTTTAACACCTAATAGTTATCATGATGTAAGACTTTCATGATTTTTTCTTCAAACCAATACCATTTGACCATCACTGGGAAGCAACAGCCCTGGGCAGCAGCAGAAGATGGTAGTCTTCTTGGACTTGATGGGTCCTTGCTCTGTGCTCAGCAGTGCTAGGGAGGGGGGAGGAAAATGGAAGGTGAGAAAAAACATGTAGGTGCACACACACACACTCACACACACACACATAGAGCTGCACAAACCTGACAAGATATCCACAAAGTGCTGGGGAAGGGAGGTGACCCCTCACACTTCTACACTAATCCTTGCATGCCCTATTTATGTTCTTCACACCCCACACCCCACTATGCCTCTGGTCCCCTCCTACATGGCAGGTAGCTCAGAGAGTTCCCCAGAAGAAAGGGAGCAGAAGACTGGGAAGGAGGAACTGAAGGGGGAAGAGGAGAGGGACTTTTTGAAAAAACTGGCTTTTCAAGACTCTCTTTCAGGGCCTCCTTAAGTTATTCTACATCTCTATGTAAAACTCCAACCTTACTTTTGATTTGTTCTTTCCACTTCTTTAATTTGGAGACCTCCTTCTGAAGAAGAGACTTTATTCTCAGCCTCTGTTATTTTCCTTTCAATTGTTGGCTATTCCCCTGAGAAGAGGCGAGTTTAGATTCAGATTCCTTCTTGGCTGTTTCAAGGAGTCATTAGAAAAAGGCATTCCAGGGGCAGTTAGGTGGTGCAGTGGATAGAGCACCAGCCCTGGAGTCAGGAGGACCTGAGTTCAAATCCAGCCTCAGACACATAACACTCACTAGCTGTGTGACTCTGGACAAGTCACTTAACCCCAATTGCCTCGAAAGAAAGAAAGAAAGAAAGAAAGAAAGAAAGAAAGAAAGAAAGAAAGAAAGAAAGAAAGAAAGAAAGAAAGAAAGAAAGAAAGAAAGAAAGAAAAAGGCATCCCCATGCAGAGTCCTTCATCTGGGGGCCAGCAGAATCAAGAGGAAGCCAAAAAAGTTAATTCTGTTGTGATCAAAAGAGCCCCACTGTAACCAGCAGTGTCCAGGGTCAAATTTGGTTAACTTCTATCAATTATTCAAGTACTCACAAATACACAGTTCGTAATTTGAGAACATGTCATCTCCTTGGTGGGACCTGCCAGAGTAGACCCAAAATTGCATGGGAGTCTTTTAACAAACCCTCAATCAAAAAGTCATGGACTCAGTAAAAAGAGACAGGAGTTTAGGGATTTGAGAGATCACTTACCCAGACCAAACTGCCAAGTTGAATCCAGCCTGGAAACAAGGGGTCTGTGCTAGTACCAGGTGTCCTAGGTTGAAAATGGTGCCCAGCAGGAGTAGCCTTTGAATCCCACTTCTGACACCAAAAATGTTCATCTGAAATAGAGAGGACAAAGTAGCAACAACAAGAGGAAAAAGAATTGCAATTCAGGATACCATGCAGCATCAAAGTACTAGAGTACCTGGGATGGGCAGAAGGGGAAAGGTTTAAATACATTTCATAGGGAGGGAGTTTCACAGGAGACACCACCTAAAGAAGCTATTGCATAAATTGTTTTGCATAGTTACCAAAAGTCCATAGAGAAGGCTGGAGAGGCTCAGGGAGTAGTGATCTGGTCAGAATAGCAGGTGTCAGGTGCAGCAACTGGGAGTTTCCAGAGATATCACAAGACTAACTGCAACTGCTTATAACCTTCTCTAGTCATGGAGTCATTGAAGTCAGGGTCGGGTAGCCCCTTCTGATGCCTGCATTCAACAACAGTAAATATCCTGTGCTTAAACAATAAAGCAGTATTGTAAAAGACAGAAATTCAAATCATGGAAACAATACCAATGATTTTTTCTTTTATCAACACAATTTTATAGACAGATAGAAATAGATATGTGTGTATACATATATATGTGTATGTATACATATATGCATGTATATGCATATTGTGTGTGCATACACACACAAAAAAACCACTCAGATTTTCAAGATTGATTATTACAATATCAATCATTGTAGCAATTACACAACAGTAGGATGAAGACAAGCCAGAATAAGTCTATTACACCTCCAGAAAAACAATAAAACAAAATAAAAAATTCTAGTATACAACAGGAAGAACAAAATTATCTGTGACTCCAAAGAAAATCTATTTCCTATGAAGAGAGGAAAAAATTTTAAATGCTAACAAAATATGTTTTCCAGAATGTGAAGTCAAAATCTACTTCTGAAACAAAAACTGACCACAGGGGGAAAAAGGTATCATAAACTATCTCACCAAGTTTAAAAAAATTTTCCCAGGCTTTTTTCTACTGCTTGCCAGAGGCAATACTCATTTAAATTTAAAGGGGTAGGTAGGAAATAAAAGAAAGAAGTTGACCTCTGGATTCACCACCACAAAAAGTCAGTCTGGGAGGAAAGAGATCTTCCAAAATTTCACACAAAAATTGCTAACTTCAGTTTTAAACAGTATATCAGGCTGTTTGTAGAAAGTTCCTATTTAAACTCATTTGAGACCTGCAAAAGTATGAACAAATCTAAACAATGAGTCTTATAGAATTGAAGGCTAGAGCTTTTAGTAGCCATTCAATAAAAGCCTGAGGCAATCTTGGTTATTTATGTGTACTCAAATAGACCCCTTTTTGAAAATAATGGTCTTCCCTAAAGAACCAAAGGGAAGAGGGGGAAAAGTATTAGTTTTCAGAAAAACTAGCCAAAAATTCACAATTTCCTGTAAAAATAAGTGAACAAAAATTATATTCCTATTGATAGAGCTTTTCCCAAATGTAGCATGATAAGTCTGAGAGAAGACTGATACAAGGTACAAGGAAGAGATCCCAGGAGATCCCTGAGCAACTCCTGGGTACAATAATGATTGCCATCTGGCAGCTATATTATACACCATCCAGTGACAGATTATGGATCCAAGGTGGGGAGGACCAGTTGTGAGCACTGGCACTAGCTGTGACTGAGCATGGAACAAGTTCTAGGAAGTAAACAGTAGCTGTGTGGCTCTAATCCCAAGAACTGAATGCTGTATCCTAGACCAAAGGAAAGCCAGAGGTTCAGTCACTCTGAACCTGCAAAACTTTCCAGTAGACTGAGTTACTTTAAGGATTACAAGTGTTTATGAAGTAAATACTCCTATAAGTATCAAATAAAAGAAAAATGTAAATTATTTTTTAAATTTTGAAACTATATTTCAGTTGTTCGTATCTCTATGTCCCTGATGTTCTAGCATTGAATATCATGCATTTTTGTCCTTTCATAGATATAAGTGGATTTTATTAAAAACTAGAAATTATTCCTCAATTGGTCACCTGAGAAGACCTTCTTTTGAAGACTACAACTTTGAAGTGTTGTTCTATAAGGATAAAGATGATGTGGACATAGAAATAATAACATTTGGAAAATGATTTAAAGTCAAGGATGACACTAACCTTACAAAGCTAGGTGATTATAAGGATAATGGTTCACTTGACAGTAACAGGAAAGTTTTGAAGAAGGGTGGATTTTTTCTATATGACCCACTAATAACTATGTGTGCATTGTTCTTTAATAGGTATTAATGGCTTATTTTGAAAACTATAAATTTTTCCTAGGATAGTGACCTACTTGAAGAAATGAAGGCTTAAAGAAGTTAACTGATTTTCTAATATATATATGTAACAGTGTAAATCAAAGCATCTTTTCAAGCTTTGGTTGGCCACCTATGTTTATGAAAAGGTTCATCTTACCAGGTAAAAGAGATACTAACTTTGTTTCCTGGACTTGGCTTTGTCTCTACATCTTTTGCACAACCACTCCTCTAAGGGTGAGAAAAGAAATGATTTGGATATTTTAAACAAAAAGTCTTGTGGAACCCCAAATCCCAAAGAAGTTTAGTAGTTATTGGCTGATTTATAGTGGAGCCTTAAGAAATTAAAATTGCAATATACATAGAATGCTGGACTGTGGGTGTCCATCAAGGCTCCAAACCCCAAAACCAGGGAGGACAGTACAAAAGGATTTTAAGCTTCTTTGTTATAAAAGGCATGGAACCTAGAGACAAGAAGCTTCTGTTAAGGGGATGACATGCTCCATAGTCTAGCCTTCAAGACACCAAAGAGAATGTAAAGAAAGGCTTTTAGCTGGTCTCAGACAAGGATTTTTTAATTTTCTAAAAGGTGTCAACTCAAAATAAAAGACTACAAAGGCTTCAGTAAAAACAGTCTTTAATCCAGGTAAGGGAATTGCAATTCAGGACTCCACAGAGCACCAGAGTATTGGAGTGCCCAGGAGGGATGAAAGAGACAGAGTTTAAATGCACTTCAACATGCGCCAACCATGGGATCAGGGTCAGGTAACCTCTCTGATGGCTGCATTCAACAAAGGAAAGTTTGCAAGCTAAAAAAGCATGACAACACCTGAATTTCCCTAAAGGAAGCCAAAGATAGCCAAAAATTTCAGGTAAGCAAAGTTGGAGATAGCAGAGCAACATCCAGTGAGATAATCAGGGAGAAACTACAAAACCAATAGAGAGAAAACTTGGCTGAATCAAAGCAATGGCATTACTAGAAGATATCATTGACCCTAATCATTAGAGGCTAGCGTTGCCCTTCCATATGTACATTATAATACATGTGTGTCTTTCCATGTGTTTGTCCTTACTACATAGCTCCCTTGTGTCCACTCTTCCCAGTGATGTGCTGTATATTTGTGGGAAAGTATGCCCCAAGTTTATAGGGGAAATATTTTTTTTCTGTTTTTCTTTGGATATGCCATTTCATTAAATTACTTTGTTTTGATCTAATTACATCCTCTGGCTTCCCATAAAAGGTAAAAACATTTTGGGGGACTCAAGTTACCACTTTAAGGCATGGGAAGCTACAATGTTACTTGAAACTGGGGTAACTGTTTTAGGGAGAACTGCCCTGGAAGGTTGCCATTGGGAGCTAGAAGTAATATTACTAAAAAGTCACATTAATCAGGTAAGGAAATTAAAAAATCAAGAAAAGAAAGAAATATGTGAGTAGAAATAGAATTATAAAAGAATTGAGATAAAAGGCTCCAAGGTCCAGATGAAGACAATTGATCTTTTGATCTTTCTGCATGAAATGATGGGTCAAAGTCAACAAATAAATATTAGCCACAGAAATTCAGTTTTCAACTGAGGAGAGCCTAGAGGCATTAAAATTTGGCTCTGAATAGATTTAGAGCATAGAACAAGTCCTGAGTTTGTTTAAATACATGCAAGCAAGGAAAGATTCTTTATTCAGCACTACATCATATCTATAGTCTTCTGCATCTGTTTCCTGCTACACATTTGGTAATTTTTTTTAAAAAATAGTTGTCAGATGGATGCAATAGCAAAATGCAACTTACCCCTTATGAAGATAGCTGCATGAAGCATTCCCAATATTTTCTCTGGTTTCTTTGGGAAAATGTCAATTATTTAACTTTAGACTAACACTTATTAAATAAAGGCATTATTCTTCCTTGTTTCTAAATTATACCTGATCTTTCCTAACAGTTCCTGTTGGAATTAATTGACTGAAATTCCTTTGCCTTTTAATGAGAAATTCACAGTTTTTATCAGGAGTAATTTTTTTTATTTACCTTCACACCATTCTCCTAGGTTTCTTTGGTTTCTATTAGTTTGACTCTTTTGCATATATGTTTAACTTAATTTGCAAAAATGTTACAAGTCTATTTTCCTCACATTACTTAGTCTCTGAACCAAAATCATGGACATTGTTTTCATTTATCAAGCTAAAAAAAAATTAGTTTACAGCTTGCCATTTGTGTAATTCCAGCTGTGACTCACTCACCAGATAAAATTCTCAGAAGCAATCATTCTTAAGGCTAAGGCAGTATAGGAAATTTGTGATGATTTTATATGTTGACATTTTGTATATGAGGAAGCTCTATCCATAAAGCAAGATACATGATGACAATGGATTGGCTTGTTTGAAATAATGAGCCATTTGAGTGTAAATTCATCTGTTTTCCATACTAAAAAAGACTCTTCTTTCATATCATTATAAACAACTAACTACAAAAGTCAGGAACAAACAAAGTCCTGGAATACACTCTTGGTTGGAAAAACATGATTTATTTCCCTTGACTTGGTACAAGAGCTCATGGTTCAAGTAGAAAGCTTGCTGAATAATCCATATTAGTGATATGAAGTATAACATATAATGCACCAGTGTTCAGGAGTAGCTAAATTAGCTTATGTCTTATCCTTCTTTAAAGGAAAAAAGGTTCATTTCAAACTTCTGTTTAGTTCAACTAAACTTTATTTACATTCATGGACCAACACAAGGCAGATTCTGTGGCTATTACATAGGGGTCATCTGTTCTCAGGTAAACCAGTTCCTTTCTGTGCCTATGAGAATTCAAAATTCAGTCAAAAATACTCTGAATTTTGGTGTGGGGAGGAGGGGAATCCTATGTTAAATATAAAGCATTTTTATTTAACCTTTTTCTTAATCTGTGACTAATTTTTTCATTTCTCCTGATTTTTTTTTCACCAATCACCTTTTTCTATGGTATGTTGGTAGTCACCCTAAACCCCTAGTGACATCTACTGGTTAATCACTTGTGGCTAAGCTGAATTTGACTTTCTTACTCCACAAATTGGGGAAACCAAAGCAAAAATTTAACAAGTGCAAGGCTTTCACTGACAATTTAGCCACTGGGGCAAATAATGGGACTATTAAACAGGGAAGTGTGGTGTGATTTAGGAACATAATTTTATTTATTTTTCTTTTTAAAATTTAAATAATATTTTAGTTTTTTTCCCCAATTACATATCAAGAAAAATTTTAACATTCATTTCATATATATATATGTATATGTATATACATATATATATTTAATTTTAGTTTTCAACATTCACTTCCACAAGATTTTGAGTTCCAAATTTTCTCCCCATCTTGCCCCTCCTCCCACCCCAAGAAGTCTTGTATTCTGAATACACCTTCCCCTAATCTGCCCTCCCTTCTATTCTCCCGCTTCTCTTATCCCTTTCTACTTCTATTTTCCTGTAGGAAAGGATAGATTTCTATACCCCATAACTGTATATCTTATTTCCAAGTAGCATGTAAAAACAATCTTTAATATTTGTTTTTAAAACTTTGGGTTCCAAATTTTCTCCCTTCTTCCCTCCTCCCTACCCACCTTCATTGAGAAGGCAAGCAACTCAATACAGGTTATACATGTAGAGTCATACAAAACACTTCCATAGTAGTCATGTTGTGAAAAACTAACTAGGTTTCTCTTCATCCTATCCTGCCCCCCCATTTATTCTAATCTCTCTTTTGACCCTATCCTTCCTCAAAAGTGTTTGCTTCTGATTACCTCTTCCCCCAATCTACCCTCCCTTCTATCATCCTCTCGTTGTCTTATCCTTTTTCCTCCTATTTTTCTGTAGGGTAAGATAGATTTCCATACCCAATTGAGTGTGTATGTTATTGCCTCCTCAAGCCAAATCAAATGAGAATAAGATTCACTCATTCCCTCTCACCTTCCCACACTTCCCCTCTACTGTAAAAGCTTTTTCTTGTCTGTTTTATGTGAGATAATTTACTCCATTCTACCTCTCCCTTTCTCCTTCTCCCAGTATAATCCTCTCTCACCCTTTAATTTTATTTTCAAATATCACCCCTTCAACTCACCATGTGCCCTCTATCTATCTATCTATCTATCTATCTATCTATCTATACATATGTTTTTTTCCCTCCAACTACCCTAATACTGACAAAGATCTCATGAGTTACAAATATTATCTTTTCACATAGAAATATAAACAGTTCAACTTTAACAAATCCCTTATGATTTCTCTTTACTGTTTACCTTTTCATGCTTCTCTTGAGTCTTGTATTTGAAAATCAAATTTTCTCTTCAGCTCTGGTCTTTTCATCAAGAATGCTTGAAAGTCTTCTATTTCACTGAATATCCACTTTTTCCCCTGAAGTATTTTACTCAGTTTTGGTGGGTAGGTGAGTCTTGGTTGTAATCCTAGTTCCTTTGTCTGGAATATCATATTCCAATCCCTCCTATCCCTTAAGGTAGAAGCTGCTAAATCTTGTGTTATCCTGATTGTGTTTCCACAATACCTGAATTGATTCTTTCTGGCTGCTTGCAATATTTTCTCTTTGACCTGGGAACTCTGGAATTTGGCTATTCTATTCCTGGGAGTTTTCCTTTTGGGATCTCTTTCAGGAGGTGATCAGTGGATTCTTTCCATTTCCATTTTACCCTCTGGTTCTAGAATATCAGGGCAGTTTTCCTTGATAATGTCTTGAAAGATGATGTCTAGGCTCTTTTTTTGATCATGGCTTTCAGGTAGTCTAATAATTTTTAAATAAACTCTCCTGGATCTGTTTTCCAGGTCAGTTGTTTTTCCAATGAGATTTCACATTGTCTTCTATTTTTTCATTCTTTTGGGTTTGTTTTACAATGTCTTGATTTCTCATAAAGTCATTAGCTTCCATTTGCTCCATTCTAATTTTTAAGTAACTGTTTTCTTCAGTGAGCTTTTGGACTTTCTTTTCCATTTGGCCAATTCTACTTTTTAAGGCATTCCTCATCTCATTAGCTTTTTGGACCTCTTTTGCCATTTGGTTTAGTCTATTTTTAAGTTGTTATTTTCTTCAGTATTTTGCCTTTAGCAAGCTGTTGACTTGTTTTTCATGATTTTCTTGCATAACTCTCATTTCTCTTCCCAGTTTTTCCTCTACTTCTCTTACTTGCTTCTCAAAATCCTTTTTGAGCTCTTTCATGGCCTGAGACCAATTCATATTTTTCTTGGAGGCTTTGGATATAGGAGCTTTGACTTTGTTTTCTTCTGATTGTATGTTTTGATCTTTTTTGTCCCCAAAGTAAGATTCTATGATCTGACTTTTTTTGCACTGTTTGTTCATTTTCCCAGCCAATTACTTGAGTTTTAAACTCTTTGTTAAGGTAGGGGTCTGTTTCCAGTGTGGAGAATATACTGTCCCAAACTTCGGAGGTTTTGTGGAGCTGTTTTCAGAGATATTTCTAGGGACCTGTAAATTTTCAGTTCTTCCAAGGTGGCATGATCAAGGGCAAGGTGCTTACCCCTTTCCTGTCTCTGGTCTACAAGTGACCACAAACAGTCTTTTCTGCCTTGGAACTGTGAGAAGGATTCCTTCTCCACTGCCACCATAAGCACTACCATGCCAGTGTTCCTCCTCACCCCAGCACCACCACCCAGGACTGTGACTCAGATCCAAGCACAGGCAAAGCAAGAGATTCCTGCCTCAGCATCAAAAAATAGATCCCTGCAATCCCCCTCTGATCAGCCATTCGATTCCCCCTCAGTCTGTGGGCTGAGAGCTCTGGAAGTAGCCACCATCCCAAGGCTGCACTGGTCCTGGGGCCAGACCAATCTCCTCTCTCACTGAAGTCTGACAGACCTTTTCTACTGACCTTCTAAGTTGTCTTTGGTATTTGTAGGTTGATAAGTCTGGAAACTGCCACAGTTGCCCTTGATTAAATCCCCTCAGGACTGCTCCTGCTTTGCTGATGCCTGGTCTTTGCTTGCATGGCCCACACTGAACTGCACTCCTCTCCCAGTCAGGTACAATGGACCTTTCCAATCAACTATCCAGGTTGTCTTGGGCTGGAAATTTGTTTTGCTTTGTCTTTTTGTGGGTTCTGCTCCTCTAGAATTTGTTTAGAGTCATTTTTACAGGTATTTTGAGGGGTTTGGGGAAAAGCTCAAGTAGGTCGCTGCTTTTACTCTGCCATCTTGGCTCCACTCCTCCACACCCTTAGCATTCATTTTTACAAGATTTCGAGTTTCAAATTTTTCTCTTTCCCTTCCTCCCCTCCTCTCTTCTGAAAATGGTAGGCAGTTTGATATAGTTTATACATGTGCTATCATGTAAAACATATTTCCATATTTGTCATTGTTGTGGAAGAAGAAACAGATCAAAAGGAAATAAAACCATGAGAAATAAAGTAAGTGGAAAATGTGCTTCAATCTGCATTCTGAATCCATCAATTCTTTATCTGGATATGGATAGCATTTTCCTTTGTGAGTTCTTTGTACTTGTCTTGGATCATTGTGTTGCTGAAAAGAGCTGTCATTTATAGTTGATCATCACACAATGTTGCTGATACTGTGTACAGTGTTTTCCTGGTTATGTTCCTTTCACTTTGCATCAGTTTGTACAAGTCTTTCCAGGTTTTTCTGAAATCTGCCTGTTCATCATTTCTTATTGCATAATAGTATTCAATTACATTCATATACCACAGTTGTTCGGCCACTCCTCAATCGATGGGCATCTCCTCAATTTCCAATATTTTGCCACCATAAATAGGGCTACTATAAATATTTTTGCACATGTAGGTCCTTTTCCCTTTTTTATAATGTCTTTGAAATATAAACCTAATAGTGATATTGCTGGATCAAAGGGTATGCCCAGCTAGGTTGTCCTTTGGACATAGTTCCAAATTGCTCTTCAGAATGGGAGATCAGTTCACAACTCCAACAACAATGCATTAGTGTCCCAAATTTCCTACATCCTCTCCAACACTTAACATTTTCCTTTTTTATTATATTAGCCAATCTGATTGGTATGAGGTGGTATTTCAGAGTTGTTTTAATTTGCATTTCTTGAATCAATGGTGATTTAGAGCTCTTCTTCATATGCCTATAGATAGCTTTGATTTCTTCATCTGAAAACTTGCTGTTCATATCTTTTGACCATTTATCAATTGGGGAATGGCTTATATTCTTATAAATTGACTCCATTCTCTATACATTTGAGAAATGAGGCCTTTATCAAAGATACTTCAAAGATTATTTCCCAGCTTTCTGCTTTCCTTCTAATCTTGGTTGCATTGGTTTTGTTTGTATAAAAGCTTTCTGATTTAATATGATCAAAATTATCTATTCTACATTTTGTAATGTTCTCCATCTCTTGTTTGGTCACGAATTCTTCATCTCCCTGTTGGGAGACAGGTAGGGTATTACTTGCTCATCTAATTTGATTGTTCCATTGTCTATTATATCTTTTAGCAAGATGTAGTTACCTTCCTTATCTCTTTTAATTAGATATATTTTTACTTTTACTTTGTGTAAGATCAGGATTACTACCATTGCCTTTTTTTTAACCTCAAGTGAAACATAATAGATTCTGCTCTAGCCCCTTATCTTTACTCTGTGTGTCTCTCTGCTTCAAGTGTGTTTCTTGAAAGCAACTTATTGTAGGATTCTGGTTTTTTATCTAATCTGGTATCCACTTCTGTTTTGTGGGAGAGTTCATCCCATTCACATTCAGTTATGATTACTACCTGTGTATTTTTCCTCTGTCCTATTCTTCCTCCTGTTTGCCCTCTTTCTCATTTCACCCTTTCCCACCTCACCAGTATTTTGCTTTTGCCTACCACTTCCTCTGATCTGCTCTCCTTATGTCAGTCCCCAATCTCCTTTGCCCCCTTTATTTAATCTCCTCCCCTTCTACTTCCCTGTCAGGTAATAACAATTTCTATATTCAACTGATTTTGTATATTATTCTCTCTTTGAGCCAAAATTCATGGGAGTAAGGTTCAAGTCATGCCAACTGCCCACCTTCCCATCTTCCCCTCCACTTTATGTGAAATGATTTGACCCATTCTACATCTCCCTTCCTTCTGCACCCTTTGTACTCCTCTTTCCCATCCCTTAATATTTTTTTTGTCATTCCCTCAAATTCACTTTATACCCATACCCTCTCTCTATGTATATTCCTTCTATCTGTACTGTTAATGATACAATTATTGAGTTACAAGTATTATTTTCCCATATAGGGATATAAACAGTTTAGCTCTATTGAATCCCATTAGGTTTTCTTTTTCCTTTTCACCTGCTTATGCTTTTTGTGGGTCTTGTTATTGAAGATCAAATTTTTGGTTTAGTTCTGTTCTTCTCCTTATGAAAGTTTGAAATCCTTCCATTTGATTGAAAAACCATTTTTTCCCTTGATGTATTATGCTTCATTTTGCCAGGTAAGTGATTCTTGATTGCAGTCCTAGCTCCTTTGCCCTTTAAAATATCATGTTCCATGACCTTAAATCCTTTAATGTTGCAGCTGCCAGGCTCTGTGTGATCCTGATGTGACTCTCCAATATTTGAATTGCTTCTTTCTGGTCATTTATAGTATTTTTTCCTTGACCTGATGGTTCTGAAATTTGGCTATAATATTCCTTGGGGTTTTTATTTTGAAATCTCTTTCTTGATCCGATCCTTGGATTCTTTTAATGCCTATTTTGCCCTCTGCTTCCAGGACATCAGGGCAGCCTTCCTTGATAATTTCTTGAAAGATGCTATCCAGGTCCTCCTTTTGATTATGGCTTTCAGGCAGTCCAATGATTCTGATATTGTCTTTCCTGGATCTATATTCCAGTCAGTTGTTTTTCCCATGAGGTATTTTACATTTTCTGCCATTTTTTCATTCTTTTGAATTTGTTTGATTCATGATGTCTCATACAGTCATTAGCTTCTATTTGCTCAATTCCAACTTTTAAGGTATTGCTTTCCTCAATTAGCTTTTGAACTTTCTTTTCCATTTGGCCTGTACTTTTTTTTTTTAGGCAATTGGGGTTAAGTGACTTGCCCAGGGTCACACAGCTAGTGTCAAGTGTTTGGTCTGAGGCCAGATTTGAACTCAGGGCCTCCTGACTTCAGGGCCAGTGCTCTACCCACTGCACCACCTAACTGCCCCAGCCAATTGTACTCTTTAAGGAGTTGTTTTCTTCAGTGGATTTTTGTATCTCCTTTTCCATTCGCCCAATTCCACTTTTTAAGCAGTTTTCCAAGCTATTGACTCTTTTCATAATTATCTTGTATTACTCCCATTTCTTTTCCCAATTTTTCTTCTATCTCTCTTTTATGACTTTTAAGCTCTTTTTTGAGATCTTCCACGAGATCTTTCTGGGCTTGAAACCACTTCCTGTTTTTCTTTGGGGTTTTGACCAAATGTGTTTTGACCTTGTTATCTTCTTCTGAGTTTGTGTCTTGGTCTTCCCTGTCTCCATAATAATTTTCCATGGTCAGATTCTTTCTTTGTTGTTTTCTGCTCGTCTTTTTTTTTTTTTGTCTTTTTCCTTTCTTTTAAATTTGAGCTCTGCTCCCAGGGTGAAAAGTGTCTCCTGTTTCTTATGCTAGTGGCTGCAGGCCCTTGCTGTTTACCTGGTGCTGTGCTGATGTTACCCTGAGGCCCACAGGGGAGCCTCATCTCTGGTGTTGTGCTGAGGGTGTGGGGTGGGAGGTGGCTGGCACTGCTGGAGGATGTAGGTGTCCGGTAGCTTACCTGGTGCTGAGTCGGGGTCCTAGTGGTGGTGTCTAGTGTGTGCTGAGGCCACAGGAGTGTTTTTACATTTCTCCAGGGCTACACTGAAGCAAGTGTGTTCAGGCCTCTGGAGGCTGCCTGTTTTCCCAGGGCTATGCTGAAAGTATAGTGGGTCAGTGCTGGCTGGCAGTTGCCTGTTTGTTTAGACACCGATAGGGTTGGCATCTATCTACCTGTTTGCCTGGGGCTTTGCTGAAGCACATGGAAGTCTGACCACAGGAAGATGCCTGTTTGCCCAGGGCAAACTGAAGCATGTGGTGGTTGTCAGAGCTGGAGTCTGAGGTTCCCCTGGCTATACTAAGGCATGTGGGGTGTTTTGTTGTTGGCATTTAACTGCTCCACCACACTAGGGCTCAGGATCTCCCACTGGTTTGCTGAGGTGAGGATTACTGCTGGCTTGCTGGGGTGCTTCCCATCTAGGGCTTCACTCCACTTTCAACCAAGTGAGACAGACCTTTCTTGCGGATACTTCAAGTTTCTTGGGTTAAAAGAATGTTTCACCCCATCTTTTTGCTGGTTTTGCTATTCCAGGATTTGTTTTGAGGTTCTATTTTATCATTGATTGGAGATGAATTTGGGAGGATTGCAGTGACTACTGCTTACTCCACCATCTTGACTCCTGGAAGTGTCAGGAATATAACTTTTAAATATTTGGGAGATTTTCCTGAAATACTCCAAATGTAGCATTCAAATTTTTTATATATTTTGTGTTTTCAATTTATTTTTAAAAAGTCAATGTAAATCCTATATAATGGACAAATTTTTAAGCTTTAAGAAATGTTCATGTTAATTATCCAAGAAAAGTCAGCTTTCATATCAGTCTTCATCAGGCTACACTTGTACTCCAAATTTTCCAGTATGGCATTAGCTGAAGACAATAAAGCCCCAAAGGAAATTCATTGTTTTAAGTTACTGATTTCAAGCTTAGAAAGTGATGGATCAAAGTTTTTAGCTTTAAGGCACCTGTTCACTTCACAAGAATGTGTATCTAATCCAGGTGCTCTTCTTTCACTCCAATTACAAAGAAAAAAATCTTTTTCTCAAATATTTATCCATTGATTATTTTGGCATAGTAGATTTTGATGATGTTTGCTTTTTTTAAAAAACAAAACCTTTTCTGGTTACAAAGACAAGTTCTTTTTTTTTATATTTTTAGGCAATTGGGGTTAAGTGACTTGCCCAAGGTCACACAGCTAGTAAGTGTCAAGTGTTTGGTCTGAGGCCAGATTTGAACTCAGGTCCTCCTGACTTCAGGGCCAGTGTTCTATCCATTGCGCCACCTAGCTGCCCCTACAAAGACAATTTCTAATAAAAAAAAACAAAGACAACAGAGATATTTATTCAAGTTCAATTCATTCTTATAAAATATATTCTTCATTTGAAGATGAAATATTAGAAAAATTATCCATACACATGTGCATATTTGAACCTATGGGATGTCTCTAAGGATTTGTAACAATAAATGTATGTTGAACAAAAATGTTGGACTCCATCAATCTTATTCTCTGTTCTAAAAGCCAAGATTTCATTTAAGCATGATCATAGAAGAAGAGTGATACTTTTAGTATTTCTTGTTGTTTAATAGAAGGAATGTTTTTATTTTAATTTAAATTTCATTTGGTATACAGGAAAGATTTGGTAACATGTTCATGCCAGTATTGCACTTATCCCAAATTTCCTGCTATGTAGGAAGAACACATGTTGAAACTCACTCTTTGTTAAATGGAAAAGATTCAGTACACCAGAAGCTTCTGTTATAAACACCATAATTCTTCTGTAATTTACAAAATATTCTGTCTCTATCAAACAGTAAACCCTGGACCCAAGAGTTCAGTTTTAGGGTTATACTATTTGAAAAGATGGATATAATGGACAGTAATAATAGGTGAAAAGTTCAAGAAGTTAATAAAAATTATTTATCTTTAGAGCATAGTTAAGGACTATTATGTCTTGCCTTCTTGTGGAAATAGCGGAATGAACAATGTTTTCCAGACAACAATCTTTTGGGATAGTTATTGCAAGTAACATTTCTTCATTTTACAGATGAAGAAACTGAGCTATGAGAGGTTAAGTGATTTGCCCACTGTTGCTTATTTAATGCCTGATTCAGCCAAGTACTGAATCTAAGCCATAGGGCCTATGCTTGAACAAATCTTTGTGAATTTGAGAAGGAAAGAGTTGTGGTAAAATGGAAAAACTTAATTTTGTCTTAATTCAATTCTCAAAGATCTTCCATCAGAACCTGAGAAATGATATGAACTAATACCCTGATGCTGCATTTTTGCCTTTTACCAGTTTTGTACCCCATAATAACACTCTGTGCTTTATCACTTCCTTCCAATAACCTTTTAGGACCCTGTTATATCATTAGGACCCTCTCACCCCTCTTACTTATTTTGCTGATTCTTCTTTTGTGTTAGAAAGAATGATTTGATTTCAAATAGTGTCATTGGATACTGCATGTGTTAGGATAGGACATGTTCTAAGTAGTCTTTATTCTCTGATATGTGAGAATACTAACTTATTCACATGACTATCTTAAGATATCAAGATATGAAGATAAGAAGTCAAAAGATATGAGTTCTAAGTTCAGCTATGTCAATAATATTCTCTGTGACTTTGAAACATTTTTAATATTTTCTTTAATTACATTCTTTTATCTATATATTAGAATACTAATAAAAACACTCTTTAAGATTGCTGAGAATTTTAATAAAAATATTGTAAAGCTCATTATCTATGTAAAAGCTTAATATGAGGTTATCACTTTGATGGAACAAAAATGCACTTTTACCATATCTATGTTCTGAGTGACTCACAAGTTTCAGGATAAAGGGTCTTATCTCAAATCCTCCACCAAAGGAGAATGCAACAGAGGACTCAGTAACACTCCCAGGCCTCAAAGGAGCCTACTCCACCATCTATTCCACAGCTAGTTGAATCTGAAGCCATGAAGTAGCTAAAAGTCAAGTATACATAGCCTCAGCTACAGTCAGCATGTTGCTATAAATACTTGTAACAACCTGGAGCTTCTGAGGACTGGGGAAACCTCCACATGAGAACCTTTAATCCACTTAAATGCTCCAATTAAGGATCTGTCATCAACAGAGGCTACAAATCCTATTTGTCTATAATAGGATATCATTCTAATCATATGCAAAACTTTCCTATATTTCTTAAAGGGTTAGTTTGAGAAGTAAATTTTGGACTGCTCTGTATTCAAGCTTCACTTAGGCCATCAAGATGGTTCTTTCTGTTTCAAAGTAAAAATGCTTATCAAGAGAGCTCATGAAAATTCTTTCATATAATTCTCCTACATAGTATGCAACATTCTGATGAATGAGAGTTAAATGTATCCAAAACATTTTTCAATTTAAAGTTTTTTTTTAAATGAAGAAAAATGTGCTCAGGGCAAAATTAATTTGTGGCTTTATTAACCTCCAAGTGTTTACGGGGGAAATAACTTTGAGATGTGCTTTGGGGCTCATATGTCCCAGATCTTCACTTTTTACACAATCATTTTCCCCAGACAGTTCTACACAGGAAATCTATAATTGTCTTTTCCATAAATAAAAATGTATCTCTAAATGATGTATAATTCATGCCCTCATTAGAAAGCAAAAAGGCAACTTAAACACAAGTCTTTTGGGCCTTGTCTTCTCTATAGGACCATCACACAATTATGTAATAAGTTGTCAAATTCTGACTTTGGTGGGACCCTCTCTGTTAAACAAACAGTTCTGATTTTCTCATGAGGTTATACTTCACCATGAGCCCTTGAAACAATAACAATGTGATAACCAATCACATAATTTCTTGGTGAAATGTAAATAAACAGAATTAGCAGTGAATATTGCTGTGTTCTAGTCCCAGGCATAGTATATAAAGTGTTACTTTTCTTCCTGAATGGTAAAGTAACTTAATTTGTCAGATGGAACACCTGTGGTAGGAAGAATTGGGCAACTGAACTAAATTATACAAGAAGTTACAACATTCTCATTACATTTGTAAAATAAACATTTATCCTTTCTTCAGCATAACATAAATGGAAATGCCTATCAAACAAATCAAATATTTGTTTCTAATGGCAAAAATGGACTTTGAGTAAAAATTCCATTTAACACACTCAGAATAGTCAATATTTTACAAATCTTTTACAAATAGAGTTGTTACTGGGGCAAAATCAAAGTCTTTCCATTTATAAGTTTGTTCACTAGCTGATATGAAAAGCACTAGAACTTTCTTTAAATGTTAGAAGCTATGAAAGAAGACCATTCCTTGAGGTTTGTGATTCTACAAATAACATAGAATCTAATATTTAAGTATGCTTCATGCTCCATTAGAAGTATTTCATGAATGTTAAACTGTTATTAAATAAAGGTCTCTGGGTCATGATATCTTTCAAGAAACTCCCACAGTAGTAAGGGGACAAATAACATCTCTTGCAGGTAGTTGGGAATAGGCCAGAAGATAGGGAAAGTTTAAAGGTAAGAGAGTTTAGGAGAAGAGGAGGGGAGTCATTAGTGATACATGTTAACCTGAAAGATAGTCTCTTGCAAAATATCCCAGGGATCTACGCGTGATGTTATTGTTTTTAATATTTCTATCAATGACTTGGATAAAAGCATAGTTTTCTTATGTAATTATATTTGCAGATATGATGGGCTATCTGTGTAACTAAAAGATAAAAGCTAGGCTGTCTAATACATTGAATAACAGAACCAGGATCTAGGAAGACTTGGACAGACTGAAATACTAAAATGAAATTGAATATAGATTAATATGAAGTCTGACATTTTTGTTCAAAAAATCAACCCCACAAGTACAAGATCAGGAAGATATGATAGACAACAGTTCTTATAGAGATATAGAAATTCTGATGGAACCTCAAACTTGAAATGAATCACAAGAATATATTAGCCTTAAAAACTAATTAAGACATTAAGAAAGTCAGTGTCTTAGCCCAGGGAGATAAAAATCCCACTGTACTCTGATTCTTGTCCCATATATTAAATATGTTTAGTTCTGGTTGCCACAACTTAGAAATGGTATTAATAATCCATAGTTTATCCAGAATCCATTCATGAAAGGGCTTTGAGATTTCATATTAGTTGAAGGAATTGGGGGTGAGGGGTTAGGATCAGGAATCTAGAGTTGGAAGTGATCTCAGAGGCCAAATAGTACAAATCCTCCATTTATAGATAAAAAAAAATGGAGACTATGGAAGTTAAATAACTTACCCAAGGTCACATAAATAATAAGTATTAAAGACAGGACAGCTAAATGGTGCAGCGGGTAGAGCCTTGGGATTGGAGTCAGGAAGACATCTTAATAAGTTCAAATATGGTCTCAGATAATAGTCTTGTGATCCTGAACAAGTCACATAATCCTGTTTGTTTCAGTTTCGTCATCTATATTATGAACTGGAGAAGGAAATGGCAAACTATTCCAGTATCTTTGCTAAGAAAAACCCAAATGGGGTCATGAAGAGTGGACATGACTGAAACAACTGAACAACAACTAAAGAAAATATAAAAAGAGAGTTTGTATCCAGGTCCTTCAAATCAAGTCAATGCTATTCCCACTGTGCCATGCTATTTAGAATGAAGAAGAGAAGAGGTATAAGGGATATAATAGCTATCTTCAAGTACTTAAAGAGTTGTTATATAGAAGTGAGATTAGATTTCCACTGGACCTCAAATGATAGTAGTAGGAGCAACTGGTAGAAGTTTCAAATAAACAAATTTAGACTATAATTTCTAAAGATTAGAGTTAGTCCAAAGTGCAATGCACTGCTTTGAAAGGTAGTGAGTTCTTCATCACTGGAAGTTTTAAAACAAAGACTGGATGACTTTTTTTTAGGTATGTTATTAATGAATCTAGCTCCCAGAGGTGACGAAAACAGATGGTACCAAGGCTACAAGCAGTGATTTCTGCCTTGGGAATAGGAACCACTTCTTTCTTATATACAAGAGTAAAAGAAGAAAATAAAGCAGATATAGATGAGTTTGAAAGTTCATAGTAGGGAAGATAAGAGAATTAACTAAAGCTGGCCTTGATTTTTTCATTAATGGAAAAGATGAAAATATCTGAGAATGAAACCCAAATGTCTCATGGTCATTAAGTACTATAATTGCATGATATTTTTATAAGCTTTTCCATTGTTGTAAATTATATTTGTTTCTATAAAGCACCAATAAAATAAAACCATAAAAAATAAAACAACAATGCTCTCATTCTGGAACAGGTCTGATTCAGATCAATCCAATATGCATGGAATACCTAACATTTAACCAAAAGGAAGTTTAATTAACAGGCACATAGAAACAACAGTCAACAAAGATGCAGGTAGGCGCAAAGGTTCAGGTAGGTGCAACCTTCTCCACTCCCCATTTCCATATAGAAATTCATCTGATCAGAAGCTTACATGGCAGTGGGTCCATAAGGTCTGAGGAGTTCCAACTCCAGATCAATTCCAGATCAGTGCCCTACAGTAGTCAAATGTGAAAGATTTTTAGGAATTTTCCCTTTTAGGGAAAAACCAGTCCAGTCTATATTAGTAGGATATTAGTAGACCTTGCTCTTATCACACCTCTTCATGATTTATTTTTTGTAAGATTTGATTCTTTGGATAAGGTAACAATGTGAAAGAAAACCATCTCAGATGACTTAACACTTCAGTCTAATATGATGGAGAAAAGTAATATTAGTGAGTAGGGGGATGACCCTTCAGTAAGAAACACCTGGTTTGATTTCCAGCCTCTAAAATATTTAGGCAGAATAGGCACCTGCAAGTGATCACTCTCCATGCCTCAGGTAACTAAAACCTTTAAGTTACGGAATGTATTGTGCATTAGTGGAAGGAGTTTCCATGTAGATTGGTGAATTCTATTCACCCTTATACACCAACTCCCTAGAATGATGAAATCACTGCACACAGGTTGCCCTTTTCCTATATGCACTATTTCTCCCCCAAAAAAAATTCGAAATGAATTTGAAGTCGCTTTTATGATTTGATGGCAGTATTATGTGGGCAATGATAAATCATAAATCTGATTGCTAACTTCCTTTGTTTTGGCTACCGTATTTTTACTATATATTCTCCACCCTTGTACTCTAGGAAAAAATACATAAAGCTTAGATTGTGACTCATGCCTAAGGCCTCCCCAACGTGAAGGTGAAAGGTATTCAATGTATAGCAAAAACCAGATAAGAGATAAGTATTTATTTCCTATATACAGAGAAGAATCTCACTAGATCATATTGACAGAAAGACTTAAAAATGGTTTGATGAACTTATAAGTACTGTTATACTCAGAAAGCATTGACAGAAACTTAAACAATGGTAATAATTGCTGTTATATTCTACTAGGAAGTTAATACTTAAACATTGGAACATGAAGTAATTTGCAGAATCGCTATCAGTTTCAATCAAGAGATTGAGGTTATGGAGATCATCTTAAACTCATAAAGCTGTTCCCATTTCTGAATTGTTGTTCAGTCACCTAAGACATGTAAAGAAACATTCAGCAGAGGAGTTATTCAGAGGCCCAGGATCAAGCTTGACTAGTTGAGACCATGTGCTCTAGTGAGATAACCATGTGGAAGTTGTTATCACAGAAATGGGATGGGGAAGGACAAACACACACACACACGCACACATGCATACAATTTGCAGACAAGAAGAAAACAAAATGCAGCCAGGAAGAGAATAAATAAATGTCATTCCCTTTGGATTAGAAATCAAAATCCAAAAATGCATTATTTACAAGAAACACACTTGAAATGGAAAGGTACACACACAGTTAAATAAAGGACTAAAGAAGAATTTATTATACTTCTGCTAAAGTAAAAAAAAAAAGGCAGGGTTGGAAACCATGATCTCAGAGAAAACAAAAGCAAAAATAGACATAATTAAAAAAAATAATCAGGGAAACTACATTTCGCCATAAAAAGGTATCATAGACAACAAATTAAAATCAGTACTAATATATATGCATAAATGGCATAGCATCTAAATTGTTGATGGAAAAGCTAAATGAGTTACAGGAAGAAACAGATAGTAAAACTATAAATTATTCCTCTCAAGCCTAGATAAATCTAAGCATAAAATAAATAAGAAAAATTAAGGACATGAATAGATATTGTGAAAAGTTAGATATGATATATCTCTGGAGAATACTGAATGGGAATAAGAAGAAGTTTCCCTATTCTCAGCCATACATAACAGCTTCACAAAAAAATTAACCATGAATTAGGGCATAAAAATTTCACAAATATGAAAAATCAGAAATATTAAATGCACCTTAGTCTGACCATAATGCAAAAAAAATTACATTCAATAAAAAGGGTCTTTGAAGCATAGATTAAAAATTAATTGGAAACTAAATAACATAATCCTAATTTAAGGAAAAAATCATAGAAGCAATCTATAACTTCATTAAATATAGAGACAAAAATTAAATATAATGACAATGATATAATGACAACAATTTGTGGGAGGCAACCAAAGAGGTACTTAGGGGAAAATTTTATATCTCTAAATGTTTACATTAATAAAAGAGCAAATCAACAAATTGGTCATGCAATTAAGAAAACTAGAAAAGCAATAAACTAAAAATGCTTGATTAGGCAATAAGATAGAAACCTGAAAACCAAAAAAGAGATTAATAAAATTAAAAGTAAAAAAAAACCTTGAAATAATAAATGAAACTTGGAACTAGTTATGAGAAAAAAATAAAATTGATGTCATTGGCTAATTTGATTTATTTTCAATTTTTAAATTTTTTTAAAGTTTTGATTTCCAAATTCTAACTCTCTTTACTTCCCTCCCCTCCCCCTTCCCTGAGATGATAAACAATCAGATATAGGTTATACATGTGCAAATATATAGGTTATACTTGTAAAATATCTCCATACTAGTCATTTTGTGCAAGAAGACTTAAACAAAAGAAAAAAAATGAAAGAAAGAAAGTGAAAAATAGCATGCTTCAGTCCATATTCAACAATATCAGTTCTTTTTCTGGAGGTGGATAGCATGCTTCATCACTAGTCCTTTGGGATTGTCTTGGATCATTGTATTACTGAGAATAACCGAGTATTCAAAAAAAAAAAAGGCAAAGAAGAAAGAATCCAACCATAGGGAATTACTATGGGAATAGAGAAAGAGGAGGACACTGAAACAAAGAAACCCTCTTCTACTCCCAAAGAGTAATGTTAAATGACCACCTACCCAAAAAGAATACCTGAGTTCATCAAATGATTTTACTATTACTGTATACAGCGTTCCCCTGGTTCTGTTCACTTCACTATGTTCATGTAAGTCTTGATAGGTTTTTTTAAAATCATTCTACTTATAATTTCTTACAGTACAATAATATTCCATTACAATCATACACCACTTCTATTTAGCTATTACCCCATTGATGGGCATCCCTTTGATTTCCAATTCTTAGCTACCACAAAAAGAACTGCTATAAATAATTTTGCACAAATAGGTCTGTTTCCCTTTTTTGGGGATGTATTTGTTGATTTTTAAAAAGAAAGAAGAAAATCAAATTTGTCTTTCAATTGTTTCAGTCATGTCTGACTTTTCCTGACCTCCTTTGGGGTTTTCTTAGCAAAGACACTTCGCAAAGACATTTCTTTCTCCAGCTCATTTTACAGATGAGGAAACTGAGACAAACATGGTTAAGTGTTAAAGTGAATTAAACCTAGCATCACACAGCCAATAAGTGTCTGAGTCTGGGTTTACACTTTGGTCTTCTTGACCCAAGGCCCACCTTCTATCCATTGCACCACCTAGCTGCCTTTTACCAAGATCGAAAGTGAAAAGCATGAAATCACAATCAATGATAATGAAATTTTAAAAACCATTAGGAGCTATATTTCCCAACTTTTTGTGTCAATAAAACTGACAACTATATCAAATGGATGAATATTTACAAATTGCCTCAATTAATAAAACATGAAATAGAATACTTAAATAATCCCTTTTTTTTAAAAAAAAAATTGAGCAGAGAGGATTCTGGTAAGATGGTGGAGTAGGTTAGAAAACTCCAAGCTCTCCAGATTTCCCCACAAACAAGATAACAACAGAGCAGTAAAAATAAATAAGAGTAGGGGCAGAACAGTGGTCTTCCTGGGAAAATTAGAGAAGGTCTGAAGAAAAAACCCAGGATGAAGTTTGGTCCCTGTGAAGAGTAAACATCTCTAGGATAGGTCCATTTAAACAACAAGTGGCAAGCCCTAGGCTTAGTTGGGTTGGGAGGCTGCCTTGGCCCCAGCCACAGGAACTTTTACCACCAGGACAGTGAAGGAAGTAGGGTATCTGAGCCAGGGAAGATCAAAGGAGCCTCTGCTGATAAGGAATGCCAGACCCAGCAGTTCTTTGAAGATGCAGCCCAGGGGGTGAGGGGGAAGCAACAAGGGACCAGCAAACACCTGGTGAGTGCAAAAGCAGTAGGGCACAGATGCTGCTGGTTGTGGGCACTTACAGGAGGCTGGAGCTATTGGTTTCAGTTCCAGGCCAGAGGGAAGAACTGAAGGAGGATCTGAGCTCAGAGGCACCATCCCCCATACACCAGAGCTAGAGGTGATTACAAAAACTAACTTGCTACAAATAAAAAAAAAAAAAATGAACAGACAAAGGAGAAAGAATCCTATCATAGGGAATTACTATGGGAATAGAGAAGACCAGCGTTCAACTTTGCAGTAGAATACTGAGGCAAAGAAACCTTCTTCTACTCCCAAAGAGGAATGTTAAATGGCCATCTGCTCAAAAAGAATTCATAAAACAACTTAAAAAAGACTTTAAAAATCAATGAGATAGGTTGAGGAAAAACTTTAAAAAAAAAAAACTAAAAAAAAAAGAACAATCCAAGAAAAACAAGATCATGAAAAGGAAATTAACCAATTAGAAAAGGAGATACAGAAGCTTAAAGAAGAAAATGACTCCTTGAAAATCAGAATTGGGCAAGGGAAGCTAGCAAAGTTTATAAGAGATCAAGAAATAATAAAATAAAATATAAAGAATGAAAAAATAGAAGAGAATGTGAAACATCTCATAAGAAAAAACAATTGATCTTAGAACAGATCAAGAAGGGAAAACAAGAATAATTAAACTACCTGAAAGCTATGATAAAAAAAAGAATCTTGATACAATAATACAAGAAATAATTGAAGAAAATTGTCCTGAAACATTAGAACAAGAGGGGAAAGCAGAAATAGAAAAAAATCCACCAATCACCACCTGAAAGAGATTCTACAAGGAAAACCACAGGAATATTATATTCAAATTCTGAAATCCCCAGATTAAGCATAAAATATTATGAGCAACAGGAAAAAAAAGCAATTTAAAGATGATGGTGCCACAATTAGAATCACACAAGACCTAGAAGTGGCAACACTAAAAGACTGTAGATCTTGGAACACTATATATAGAAGACCAAAGAACTGAGATTCCAGCCTAAAATATCATACCCAGCAAAGGTAAGCATAATCCTGAATGGGAAAAAAATGGATACTTAATGAATTGTCAGACTTTCAGGATTTTGTTTGGAAAAAAAAAAAAACAATCTGAACTTAATAGAAGATTTGACATACAAGAGCCAAAAGAAACATAAGGTATATACCAAAGACTAGTTACAAGAGACTCAATAAGGACAGACTGTTTACTTTTTATGTATATGAAGTACAAATGAATGTCTAAGATTGCTGTTAGTAATTGGGTAGTTCATAAAAAAAGATTGGGGTAGACCTGAGTAGGATATGATTTTAAAAAGTTAAACCATTTAGTAACAACATATACCACAACTTGTTCAGTCATTCCCCAAGTGATGGGCATCCCCTCAATTTCCAGTGTTTTGCCACCATAAAGAAAGGTGCTATAAATATTTTAGAACATATAGATTCTTTTCCTTTTTCTCTGATCACCTTGGGAAAAAAAGCTAATAGTTGTATTGCTGGGTCAAAGGGTACAAGCAGTTTAATAGATAGAAAGGAAATTCCATTTTTAATAAATGCAGGCAAAATAAAATACTTGTGAGTTTACCTGCCAAGACAAACTCAGGAACTATAAGAGCACAAATGTGAAACACTTTTCATACAAATAAAGGCAGATCTAAGCAACTGGACATATGTTAATTGCTCATGGGAAGGCCAAGTCAATATAATAACAATGACAATTCTACCTAAATTAATTTACTTATTCAATGCCATACCAATCAAATTACCAAAGAATTATTTTATAAAGCTAAAAATATTATAACAAAATTAATGCAGAAGAGCAAAAGGTCAAGAATATCAATGGAATCAATGAGAAAAAAATGTGAAAGAAGGTGGCCTAGCCGTAATAGATTTCAAACTATATAATTCAATGTATTGATCCTCAAAACAATCTGTTGCTGGCTAAGAAATAGAGTTGTGAATTAGTAAAATAAATTAGGTACACAATATACAGTAGTAAATGACCACAGCAATCTAGCATTTGATAAATCCAAAGATCCAAGCTTTGCAGGCAAGAATTCACTATCTAACAAGATTTGCTAGGAAAATTGGAAATGAGCTTGGCAAAAACTAGGCATATGCCAACATGTCACATTATATAGCAAGATAAAGTCAAAATGGGTACATGATTTAGACAAAGAAGATGATATCATAAGCAAATTAGGGGAGCATAGAAAAATTTACCTGTAAGATCCATGGATAAAGGAAGAGCTTAGGACTAAACCAGAAATAGAGTGGATTATGGGAAGTAAAATGGATAAATTTGATTCCATGGAATTTAACAGATTTTGCACAAACAAAACCAATGCAGCCAAAATTAGAAAGAAAGCAGGAAAGTGGGGGCAGGGAGGACAGGAGATTTACAAGTTTCTCTGGAAAAAAAGTGTCATTTTTCAAGTACATAGGAAACTGAACCAAATTTATAAAAATAATATTTAAAATTTCCACAATTAATAAGTGGTCAAATGATATTAACAGGCAGTTTTCAGAAGAAATTAAAGCTCAAGTCATATGAAAAAAGTGCTCTAAATTATTCACAATTAGAGAAATGCAAATCAAAACAACTCTGAGATACCACCTATCATATTTGCTAACAGAGCATAACAGAAAAATTACAAATGCTGGCGAGGACATAGAAAAACAAGTACACTAATGTTGGTTGGAACTATGAACTGATACAACCATTTTGGAGAGCAATCTGGAATCTTTCTAGAGAACATTTTGGAACTATGCCCAAAGGGCTACAAAACTGTGCGTACATTTTGACCCAGCAATACTACTATATGTGTATCCCAAAAGAAATCAAAGAAAAGGGAAAAAAACAATATGTACACAATATCTTATAAATATGTACAAAAATATTTATACCTCTTTTTTGTAATGGCAAAGAATTGAAATGGATCCCATCAATTGGGGAATGGCTAAAATTTTGTAGTGTATGATTACAATGGAATAATATTGTGCTATGTGAAATGACAAGGGACATGATTTCATAAAAACCTGGGAAGACTTATATGAACTGATGCAGAGTAAAGTGAGCAGAACCAAAACATTGTACACAGTAACAGCAATATTGTTAAGATGACCAACTGTAAAAGACTTAGCTGATCAAGACAATGATCCAAAATAATTCCAAAGGCCTCATGATGAAAAGTGCCATCCACCTCCAAAGAAACTGATGAACTGTGAGTACAGATTAAATTACTCTTTTTTAATTCACTTTATTTTTCCTGTTTTTTGGTTTTTGCAACATAACTAATATGGAAACATGTTTTCCATATATTTCACATGTATAATTGATATATTGTTTACCTTCTCAATGGAAGAGGGAAGGGCTAGAGGAAAGGCTAGAATTTGGAACTCAAAATTTTAAAATGTGAATGTCAAAATAAACAGAGTATAATTTTTTAAAAGAAAAGAATTATAGTTCTCACAGAAGAACACAAATTAAAGTCTTAACATCATAACGCATGAGATAATACAAGAAAACCATCCTAAACTATTGAAAACATAAAATGAAGGGGCAATTGAAAGAATCTATAGATTTCCTCTATCAAAAAAAAAATACACTTGAAGACACATAGTAGCTAAATTTAATAATTCAATTCAAATACAAAGGAAAGTAAATTTAAATAATGCAAGATTATTCTTCACCCACCAGAAAAATGTAAGATGGAATTGAATAATGTGGTCAGAAGAGCAATAGAGCTCAAAGTGCAGTGAAAGGACTTACCCTGCAAATCCGTACTTAATCATTAATTGTAAAAAAAGATGAATTTTCAATAATAAAGAGATGTTTAAAACATTATTTTAAAAGAAAACCAAACCAGACCTGAAAAAATTGTTTCTCAAACACTACAGACAACAGAAATGCAGGGGTGAATGAATGATTATCCCAGGAGAGCAACAGCAATGGAGTGACCGCAGAGAAACCAGTAAGACACTTTTTTTCTAAAGGTTCACAAGAAGGGTAAAGGTAGAAGTCAGGAGTAAGAACCTGGAGAACATTGTACATAGTAACCAATATTGTAATGATGATCAACTGTGAAAGACTCATCTACTTATCTATTAAAGACAATACTCCAAGACAACTTCAAAACCCTTCAGAGAGAAAACTGATGAACTCTGAGTGCTGATTAAAACATACTTTTTTCACTTTATGCTTCTTGCTTTTTATTGAGGTTTTTTTTTGCGACTTGGATAATATGGAAATATATTTTGCATGACTTCAGATGTATAACTGATATTATATTGCTTACCTTCTCAATATTTGGAGAGAATTTAGAACTCAAAAAAAATTTTTTAAGTTAAAAATAGAGGACAGAGCCAAGATGGCAGAGTAAAAGCAGTGACTTGCTAGAGCTCTCCCCTAAACTCCTCCAAATAACTGTAAAAAAAAAATGACGGAACAAATACTGGAGCAACAGAACCCACAAAAAGACAGAGTGAAACAAATTTCCAGCCTAAGGCAACCTGGATGGTTGATAGGAAAGGTCAGTTGCACAGGGCCGGGAGAGAAGGGAAGTTTAGCAGACAGACAGAGCCCCAGCAAACCCAGAGCAGGTCTCAGGGGACTGAATCAAGTGGAGCTGTGGCAGTTTCCAGACTTCTCAACCCACAAACACCAAAGACAACTTAGAAGGTCAGTAGGAAAGGTCTGTTGGACCTGGATGAGAGAGGAGCCTGGTCCTCTTCCTATAGAAGATGGGATTTTAGTTGTGACTTAAAGGAAACTTGGGAAGCCAGTAGGTAGAAATGAGGAAGAAGAGCATTCCAGGCATTGGGAATAGACAGAGAAAATGCCTGAAGACAAAAGATGGAATGTCTTGTTCATAGAATGGCCAGGATACCAGTGTCATTGGATCAAAGGATGAGTGGGGAGGAAAAAGATGTGAAAAGATTGGAAAGGTAAGAGGAGACTAAGTTATCAAGGGCTTTTAATGTCAAATAAAGGATTTGTATTTGTTCAGGAGGAATCACTGGAACAGAACCACTGCAGTTTATTGAGTAATGGAGTGACATGATCAGACCTGCACATTAGGAAAATGACTTTTGCGGCTCAATGGAGAATGAATTAGAGTGAAGAGAGACTTGAGGCAGGCAGAACCAGCAGCAAGCTATTGAAATAGTCCAAGCATGATGTGATTAGGGCCTGTATGAGGGTAGTATCAGAGAAGAGAAAGTGTTGTGTTCAAAAGATGTAGTAAAGGTGAAATCAATAGACCTTGGCAACAGATTGGATATGGAGGGGAGAGGTATAAGAAATAGTGAGGAGTTGAGAATGACAGCTAGGTTGTGAACCTTAGGGAGTGAGAGAATGGTTTTGTCCTTAATGGTAATAGGGAAATTAGGAAGGAGGGTTGGGTTTAGGGGGAAAGATAATGAGTTTGATTTTGTCTATTATATATCCAGTTCAAGGGTGTCTGAAAGGCAGTTGGAGATGCAAGATTTGAAATCAGCAGAGAGATTGAGGCAAGATAGGTAGATCTCAGAATCATTAGCATAGAGAAAGCAATTAAATACATGGGAGTTAATGAGATTCCCCAAGTGAAGTAATATAGCAGAGGAAGAAAAGAGAGCAGTTCTCAGAACAGAATCCTGTGGGATACCTAATAGTTACTAATAGTTGATAAATTCCATACTACATTGTCTCCTGCTTCTGAATCTCTTGCCACTTTGGCCTATCATCATCACTCAATGCTTTGCCAAACACAAACACTAAATTACTCTCTTACTGTACCCACTCTGTTTTTACTCCTTTACTGCTGAATAGAACTGGAGGAAATCTCAAAATCCAGCTGACTCTGTCCATAACAAATTTGTATTATCTAATGGTCCCTTACTTCATTCAACAAGGCAATCCTTTACTCTTCTTTAACTGATCCTCAAACTCCCCATAGTGATGATTTGTGGCTAATCTAAACTTTATCTTCTCTTCTCAAGCCTTCCTTCTTAACTTCTTTGTAACATTTGTCACTATTGATCACTCTTTCCTACTGAATACTCTCTCTCTGCTCTAGATTTTTGTAACACTATTGTAACTCTTAATTCATCTCATATCTAGCTGATTGCTCCTTCTCAGTCTCTTTTGCAGGATCATAACCCATGCCCCACGTCTAACTGAGGCTATACCTCAAGGCTCAGTCCTGAGTTTTCTTTGCTTTCTCTATATAGTTATCACTTGGTGACATCATTAGTTCTCATGGGTTTAATTATTTTCTCTATATGAAAGCCTCTTGGAACTGCATATCCGCTTGCCTCCTGAGCTCCAGTCACCAACTACCTATTAGATATTTTGAAATGCATGTCCTCTAATGTGTCCAAAATTTGGATCTCATTCTCATTCTCCCCAAAACCACAATCCTCCCACTTACCCATCTTCACAATCTGGTACTTACTCTTGATTCCTCACTCTCTTGCCCTTCATATCCAATCAATTGCCATATCTTGTTTCTACCTGCACAGCATCTCTTGCATGCATGTTCTTCCCTCCATTGACATGGCCACCACTCTCGTTTGGCCCTCATTACCTCTCATCTCAACTGTTACAATAGCTTCCTTGAGATTTTCCTCCTTTAAATCCCTCCCATCTCCAATCTATCCTCCACATATCTGCCAAAAGTATGTTCTAATGCACAGAACTTTCGATAAATGTCACTGATTCATTATTGACTATAGAATCAAGTATAAATTCCTCCATTTGGCATTTAAAGCTCTTCACAAGCAGGTTCCAATCCACCTTTCCAACCTTGTTATACTTTTTTTTTCCTGAGGTCTACTTGAATTGATTTGTTGTTTCTCACACATGACCCTCTGTCTCATCACCATACCTTTTCACTAGTTGTCCTCCATTGCCTGGAATACAATCTCACCACCACCACCATTGTTTCCTCAGCTCAAATGCTACATTCCTGATGTCCTCAGCTCTTAGTACCTTCCCTCCTAAAATCAGTTTGTATTTATTTTGTATGTGCTCCATATGAGAAAGACAGAGTTTTCACTTTCTTTGGATTTTTTTCCTTTTGGTCTCTTTTTTCTTTCACAATACTACTAATATGGAAATATGTTTCACATGATTACACATATGTAATCTATATCAAATTGCTTACCATCTTAAGGATGGGGGAGGTAAGATAGGTAAGGAACTAGATTTTTTAAATGAATGTTAAATTTCTCTTTACATGTAATTGGAAAAAATAAGATCCTATTTTGAAAAAGAGAGAGAGCCCTTCAAAGTGTCGGTGACCCTGTTAATCCTCTACGTAGGTACTATGCTGCCCAAAACAAAGTGGAAAGAAGCTAGTCATAGTGTAGCAGCCTAGTTGCTCCATTCTTTTGTCTATGATTCATTGAAAGAGCTCCTCAGTGCCTATAAGAGCCTAAACCTAATATTTTCCATCCAATGTAAGTTGTAAATTCTCCTGTAGTGATGTAGTCACGGGGAGACTAAGTTGAATAGAAACCTCCCACTTCATTAAATATGTTAACAAGATGGTTCTAATAAAGTATTTCAAAAACCAAATAACTGGGAAACCATGCTTTGATCTAAAAATAAATTTTAGCTAATAATAAAAAACTCTCAAAGTTTCCTATATGAAAATTTAAATTCATTAAAATCTTCCTACATTCTTCTTCCCCATAGATCAAAAAGAAAGGAAGAATGATATATTAGAAAGATCACAGAATTCATGATGTTTGGAGTCAGAATATCCAGATTTGAATTCTAGATCTTCCAATTACTTCTTTGTGTGAGATTGGGGAATTCACTTTACCTCTCTTTGCCTCAATTTTCTTAGCTATATAATAAGGACATTGTGCAATAAGACATCTAATTTACCTTCTAGTTCTAATTCCTATGATGTTGTGATTAGACCAAATACTATTAGGTTTTTTCCCAGACCTGAGGTTCAGAGCTACTAAGTCCTATTTTCCCTTGAAGTAGCCATTAAAATGACTCTACTTAGTAAGAACATTGTTGAAGAAATGAGGCTATGGTACACAAATTTAGCAGATTAAATAATCTATTAAATGATTTTATATATTTATATTTTCCTTTGCTCATCATTCCTTCCCAACGGGTAAGAAATGGGAACATTTCTATAATCATTTGCAAGTAAAATGGGTTCATATCAATGTATCCAGATTCGGTTTGTACATCTGCATTTTTACTTAGACTTTGATCTCCTTGATAAAGCTGTATAAAAACTAAGAGAAAAAAAACTATTTCCTATGTAGCATTCTTTTTGCCTGCTCCTTCAACTTGAGCTTATATTTAATTTAAGTTCCCAGAAGATGTCTGCTACCTAGAGCTCTAGGGGTAACTCTGTGGCTCTACAGTCCTAAAACTAAAGCTCATGAGCCCCTATAAGTGTACTTTCAATAAATAATCAGCTAGTAGTCACAATTAGCTCTTAACAAAAGCATTTATTAATACAGTATGATAAGAACTGTTGCTATGAAACATTCCTCTCCTAAACTTTGGTTTTATTCTCCCAAAAATGCACATGATATCCATGGGAAGAGTGTATTTATCTTTAGAATATAATGGTAGTGAAGAACATATGTAGAATACACATCAAGCAAAAGCAACTTACAACTCCTGCACCAAGAAGTCTGGAAGACCTTCCTCTATACTGAATCATCGTGGAATTCTCCATTGAATGCATCGTCTCTACTGGACAGTTTGTTTATTTGGAATCCCAAGATTTGCTCCTCACTATAGCCTGACTCCCTTCTGTACTTCCAGGCCATGCTCCTTGAAACTGTCTCCTCCCTCAGGTTCCTCTCTCTTTGTCCATGTCTATTAAAGTCTGTATGTATTCTCCATTATATGCAGTGTCTCCTACTTGTTGAGTCACTACAGAGTTGATGGATATGAAGCATTGGAAATTTCTTTTTTACCCTTAAAGAGTCTCAGTGAACAACCTCTTATTCATTCAAGCCTTGACTACCTTTCCCTTTCCACAGTATATCTATAAATTCATCAGGAGCATGGCTAATTTGTTTGTTCAGCCAATCCCCTTGACTCTTTTAATCTTTCAGCAAAAAGTATTCCAAAAAAAAAAAAGCAACTTTATAGTTGGTTTAGTATCTCATTAATACCTTGTACTTACATTCTGGGCCTTCTGTGACTATATCAATTGAAGTGGGAAGGGAACCCCATTCCTTAAGCCAGCTAGGTGCTGCAGTGGAGTCAGGGGGCCTGGGCCTAGAGTCAGGAAGAGCTGAGTTCAAACCTGTGTGACCCTAGGCAAGTCTCTTAACCTCTGTTTGCTTTACTTTCTTCCACTGTTAGATGGGGATAATAAAAGTACCCATTTCCCAGGGTTGTTGTGAGGATTAAATTATCATGAAGCTTAAAGGATTAAAGGCAGAAAGTGCTTAGCACAGTGTTTGACACATAGTAAATGCTATATTAAACGCTTAAATGCTTATTCCCTTCCCCTTCCTTTACCCTTAAATTACGCTATAGTGCTTATACAATGTTTTTTACAAGTATAGATAATGTGTATATTTTAAACTGAATACTCTGGGTCAGAAGGTGTGTTTTTTGTTTTGTTTTGTTTAAAGTGGACTTTATTTACACATTGGGCTAGTGTCTCCAGTTCCTAATCAGGAACTTCCAGAGCAATCAGTCAGACATAAAGACTTGCTAAAACTTGATTAATGACTTATGAGAACTAGCTGTAAGCAGGCCTCTTCCAGAGGTTAGGGAAGAACAGCTGGAGCCTGGCCCCTTCCCTCATGACAAATGCCACTAAAAAACAAAAAAGTTTAAAAAGAAATAAGTTTAGAGAAGAGAAAAAGTAACCCAGAGAAATATCAAAGACTTCCTCACAAGGAGCAACTTTAAAGTTCTGGCTCTCTCACTTTAAAACTCTTTGTAAACAAAAGGAAAACATTATTAGATTTAAACTGTGACTGTTTTCCCCATTCTGTAGTTGAATCATTCAAATTATGAGGAGAGAGGGGTTGTTTTGTTCTTGACAACCCCACCCAATGCTGATGTAATGCTTTGCCTGATGAGTGGATGAAGATCTGATCCAGGAAGAGAAAACTTGCCTAGTGCTCCTAGAATGGCAAAGAAGGCACATCTAAATACACCAAAGCTGAAATAAAATTAATCAATTTGCTACATCTTACAAATGGCAGCATTCTCTTTGACTTTGTACCCCCCAAAGCCCATCTCTAATGAATATCCTTTCCTTATATGCAATTTCCTTTACCAAAGAGTTGTCTATCCTTTAATTGAGTTATAGCTAGAAAAGCTACCTTCCCAGCCCTATGCCATAGCACAATAATTACAATCAACCTACTAGTTAGGAGTCCCCAAATTCAAATCCAAGAAGATTAGAAACTGTTGTTCTTCACGCTGTGAGGCAAAACTTGCAATTTCTGTACTTTCCCTGGTGGCAAGTCCTGGAGCCTTCTCGAAATGAAAGGTTCTTTGCTTGCTTTAGTTTAAATATTAAATTCATATTCTGGACCATAAGTGCCTAGTGCTATCTCCCAAATTCAGACTACATCTCAGAGGATAGCTACCCAAGGTTCAAGGTATGCTGTAGATCTGAATCTCATAAAATCCCCACCAATGAATTTACCTTTTATGGTCAAGCAGAGAAGATAATAAGTTCAAAGGAAAGGCATTTAATGAAGTAGCATAGTAAGAAAAGTAGCAACAAAATATTTCCCCACAAATCCGGAGGACATTCCTTAAGTAATGAGAACTCCTTATATCATAGGATAGATATATCCCTCTATAAATACACATAATATTTAAAGTGTTGACATATGTAGGGAACATGTAGCCACGATATGGCAATGGCACATATATTGGGCTTGTTGATATTGTTGAATATTGTTGAAACTAGGGAGGTATGTGATAACCCTCATACTCTCACAAATAACATCTGTGATTGTTGTAAACAAGGACATTGTGATACAGACCTGGAGCAGTTCCGGTGAATTTCGCCCCCTAGGTATTTTTAACTGGAACCCTCTAGACAACAAAAATATAAAAAGTTTTCCCAGTTTGGATGGGAGAGCTTATGAGACCCAAGGAAACCCCCTTGCTGATTACTTGTAACCTTCTTGCTAGAAACTTTTTTTATTGTTTTTTGTCTTCCTAAATTGCTTTTTTTTAACCACCTTGAGAACCACTTACTATTGAAGCTATGAGAATATGATTTTAGTACATTTATTTGAACCCTCTGGTTCTGAGTGAACCATTTAACCAGATGGAAAATGCCACCTCACACAAGGGCTGATCAGTAGAACCTCCTAATCTGCTGTGTCTCTTATGGAGCCAGGCATGTGTTCTGGTCCCTTTTTCTGTGAACCACACTCTGGGCTCTCTCTGAAGGTCATGTACCTTGGTGAGATGACACAGAAACTCCTGATTAGTCATAAATTGCAGGAGTTGTGTCAAAGATGAGGGGCCAGCTACTCAGTGAGCTATTAGAAATGAAAAGAAGTACCTTTTATCTCTGTGTCTATCTCTTTTTCTTTCTCTATCTCTATCCTCTATCTCTGTCTGACACTACCTAACTGGTCAGGACACCTAGACATTGTGCAGTGCTGAGGCAAGGTAGTACTGAGATGAAAGCAACATGTCTTTCTCAATAGTCCCACAAAGCTGTCTTTACCTTTTGGAAGTATATAATGTATGTGATGTGGTTTTATGTGCCGTGTTTATTAACACATGTGTAACAGTCAAGGCCCTGGCCCACATTACATGAAGGCCAAGTATGTTATAGTTCATTCTTTTTCAGTATTCTATCCCAGGTGCCCTCCCTTTAGCTTTAAAAAGGGCTAGGGGGCATCTCATCTTTGCTATTGGCTCTAACTCCCACCTTCTGCAGGAAGCCTTCCCCAGTCCCTCTTAATTCCAGTGCCTTCCCTCTGATGGTTATCTTCTATTTATCCTATATATAACTTGCTTTGAATATATGTCTTTGCATATTGTTTCTCTTTTAAAGGGAAAAAAAAATCATGTATTACTTTAAGATGAGAAAAAATTAAAAGGACATTTTGAAAGTTTTTTTTCTTTATAGGCTGTGGAGAGGAGAAAAAACTGCTATTTCAAAAATGTATTATGTTACTAAAATGGAAACCTTTTTCTTCTTGTGGGATAGGTTTTCTACTCACCTTTGAGAACCCCAAGCCAGGACTCAAGCGCTAACAACCTTGTTGAGCAAGCAGATGAAACAACAAACTGCTAAGGCTTCCATTATGAGAACTGTATTCTGATCATGTATATTTTGAATTTATTGTGGAACATGGTATAAGATGAGAGATGAAAAACTTACAAAACATCTAAAGTGCTGGCACATATGGGGAACAATCCTAATTTCTGCCAGATTGATTCCTAGTTTTCCCAGCAATTCTTATCAAATAGGAAGTTCTTTCCTAACTAATTTATTTCAGTTTTATCAAATATGAGGTTATTGAGTCCCATTATTTCGGATTTTGTATTGACTCTTCTCTTCAATTGATCTGTAGTTTGAGATCTGAAAATAATTTCCCATTATATTTTAGATTTTTTATTTCTTTATGTGGATTTTCTTATTTTATCAAGTTCTTTAAAATATTCTTTTGATTTTATTGATGTGACATAAAAACAATAAAACTGGGCAGTATAGTTATTTTTATTATATTGGCTCAGCTCAGCAATAAGAACTCGAATATTTCAATTGTTCTTTATTTCTTTAAGGATAACTTTGTAATTGAATCTATACAAGTATGAAGTGTACTTTGGTAGATTTGTACTTTTTTATTATTTTGAATGGCATTTCCCTATTATTGTCTTTTTTATTATTTTGTTATGATTTTTATTTTGTTATTCTCTTTCAAAAATCTTGCTTATTCTTAAGAATTTATTTTATAGATTATAAATTTGCTAATGCTAACAACTGTCTCAATTAGTATAGTTAATTATGTTGACTGTTTCCTTGCATCCCTGATACAAATCTTCTTTGTGGTTCCTATGTTTATTATTTTTTCATTTTCTATAAACTATGTTTTACAATTTCTGCCTTTTTACATTTATTGTTCAATTTTGTAGTAAAAGTTCCATGTGACATGAAGAAATATGCATATTCTTTAGGGAGCTAATTTAAATGACCTTTTTTTTGATTCTATTGTTTATTTATCTTTCTCATTAATTTGTCTAAATCTGAAAGAGGAACATTAGCATCTCTTACTATTATTTTGCTATTATCTGTGTCTTCTTGCAATTTAGTTAATTTTTCCTTTATGAATTCAGGTGCCACGGCATTTGGAGCACATAAATTTAATATTGGTATTGGTTTATTTTTTATAGTTTCTTTTAGCATACTGAAATTTATTAATATATCCTTATTTATTTTGTGAAATTTCTTTTTTGCTTTGATACAATTATTTCAACTTCTGCTTCTTTTTATTCATCTGACACATCATAAATTTTGTTCCTGCACTTCATTTTTATTGTATGTACACCTATGCTTTTTTTTTTGCATTTTTCTTGTAACAGCTTGTGAGATTTTTTTTAATCTAATCTGTCAGTCTATTTCAATTTAAACAATAATTAAATATTATTTTTAATCCACTGACATTTAAAGTTATGAGAGTAAGGTTTATATTTTCTTCCACTTGTGCCTGTAGTGTTGTTTTTCTGATTTATAATTGTTTTTATTCCTTTTCTAAGAAAAAACTTTACCACAATAATTATTTTAACTTAATTTACTTTAAAGTAATCCTAGTCCCATAAATTCTTTCCCCTCTCACCAAACCCCCCTCCTTGTTTGAAATTGTAGTCATTCATTTTGCAGTTTTATTTAATGCATTGCTTTTCTTTCTTATTTAGTTATTTAATTCTTCCTTTGTTCTATTTCTTTTTTCCCTCTCAGTTAAGCAGTTAAGTTTCCCTCCTTTTCTCCTCTTTAACTAACTTTGTTAGGTTAATTTTTTGCAATTTTTTTTCTTAAAATATTTTTCTTAAATAATTGTCTTTAAAATATTGACATGCCAGATTTTGAGGACTAGAATCTAAATTAGTCCTGGGGGGGGGGGGGGGTTGCTATTGGGAATGAGCTTAGCATTGAAAGGCTGAACCCAGAGAAAACATTTTTTAAAAGTCAGAGGATTCTTCAGTTCTGCATCTATTTTAACAAATTCATTGCTAGGCAAAGATATTAACTGAGCTTGCAATAGGAAAATAAGACATATTCTGTTTCTTTACCTCATGTTCCCAGCTAAGATTTCTTTTTTTAATTAATTTATTTTGAATTATCAATGATCACTTCCATATGAGTTTTAAATTTTTCTCCCATCCCTCCCCACCTCCTTCCTCAAGACAGCATGCAATTTGATATAGGCTATACATATACATTCCTATTAAACATATTTTCACATTAGTGATATTGTAAGTAAGAATTAGAACCAATGGGAGGAACCACCAGAAAGAGGAAACAAAACACAACAGAGAGGAAAAAATAGCAAATAGTATGCTTCAATCTGCATTCAAACTCTATAGTTCTTTCTTTGGATGTGTATAGCATTTTCCACCATGAGGCCTTTGGAGATGTCTTAGATCCTTGTATTGCTGAGAGTTAAGTCTATCAATATTGGTCATCACACAACTTGGCTGTTACTGTGTGCAATGTTCTCCTGGTTCAGCTCAATTCACTCAGCATCAGACCATGCAAGTCTTTTCAGGTTTTTCTCAAGTCAGCCTGTTCATCATTTCTTATAGCACAATAGTATTCCATTACATTCATATACCACAACTTGTTCAACCATTCCTCAACTGATGGACATTCTCTCAATTTCCAATGTTTTGCCACTGCAAAAAGAGCAGCTATAAGTATTTTTGTACATGTGGGTCCTTTTCCCATTTGTATGATCTCTTTGGGATATAGTCCTAGAAGTGCTATTGCTGGGTCAAAGGGTATGCACATTTTTATAGCCCTTTGGGCATACTAGCTAAGATTTCTTAAGAGGGGAAGAAGCCAATAATATAAATTTGGTGAAGAAGTAGACAAATAATGGTTTGGCTAGAAACAGACAACATATCTTTCTTAAACTTTAAGTTGAATATTTATATTCTTTATCTTTTATTTTTGTAAATAGTCTAGTGTGACCAACATGAATTTGTGTCAAATAGAAAGTTCAATGTGCATATATTTGTGTTTTTAGGTAATTATTTGAAAAACCTTTCAATTAAATGTGATATCCTACCAGCCTATCTCTTTCTACTGTTTTCTAGTAGAATATCCCTTGGGAAAACTATAATCAAATTGGGTGAATCAGTAATGACTGTCATTTGTTTTATGAATTTACACAAAGATTAGTGATTTTTAAGTCTTAGAACAGATTTTGTAAGTGTAAGCACTTTTTCATCTTATCAATATTTTGGTAGACCTTATTTGATTCATAGGTTTGATGTCCAGCTTATTTCATAGAACATTTTGTCCTTTGAAAATAGGGATGTTCTGGACTTGCATCATTCCTTTAAGGACTGAATTTTTGACTGGCTGGCAGAATTGCTTTTTTTCCTATGAAAATAAGTTTTGAGTGATTATAATTTAGGGTTTTTTAATTGCTTTGTTAGTAATTCTATCACATTGTTTTCTTGCTGTGAAGATAAAAAAAAGAGCAATCCCTTGAAGTTTAAAATTGGCTAATGGAATCTGTCTTTTTTTAGGGGGAGAGTATATGTAAAAGGACTTAAAATATCAAAATCAGAGTTCTAAAAATTTTTTTGAAGGTCACATCACAAAATAGATAAGCAAAAAAGAAATTACTTTTCAGATTTATGGATGGAGGAAGAGTCATGAGCCAATAAGATACTAGGAAGATCACAGAAGACAAAATGTACTATTTTTGATCACATAAAATTCAGTTTTTGCACTAACAGAAAACAATGGAGCTAAAATTAGAAGGGAACCAGGTAATTAGGGTGGAAATTTTGTGGCAAAATTTTTTAATGAAAATCTCATTTCCAACTCCCTTTCCAATATAAAAATTTATAAGAATAAGATTTATATGCATTCATTAGGAATGCTCAAAGGATATGAAGAGACAATTTTCAAAAGAAGAAATTCAAGCTATCAATAGCCAGATTTTAAAAATGCTCTAAACCAGGAATTTGAAAATGTCGATTAAATTTACTCCAAGGTTCTACTTCATATCAAGTTAGGTTAAATTCAAAAAGCATTTACAAAGGGCCTACTATGTGCCAATCAATGTGCTATACATTAAGGTAAAAAAAAAAAGAACTATATTCTCTACTCTCGAGGAGTTCAGAGTCTAATAAAAGAAAGAAGATAACATGCAAACAACTATGTACAAACAAGATATATAGCAGAAAAATTGGACATAATTGCAGAGGAAGGAACTAATATTTAAGGAGGACTGGGAAAAGCTTCTTGCAGAAAACAGGACATTAACTGAGCCTTTAAGGAATCCAGGGAATGCAGAGATGAGAAAAAAGAGTATTCTAGGCATTGTAAACAGCCAGGGTTGGGAGATAAAATGCCCTCTGTAAGGAAGAGGGAGGAGACTAGTATCACAGAGTTGCAGAGCACATGAGAGTGAGGGTGGAGGGGAAGACTGCAAAAGTTGAAACGGGCAAGGTTAAAAAGGGCTTTAAAAGCCAAATAAAGGATTTTAGTTTTGCTCCTAGAGGTAACAGGGAGCTAGTGGAGTTAATATATTGAGGTTACAAGGTCAGATTTATACTTTGGGAAGATCAATTTGACTTCTGAGTAGAAAGTTAACTGGAGTGGGGAGAGGATTGAGGCAAGAGATCATTTAGCAGGCTATTGCAATAATCTCAGCATGAGATGATGGAGACCTGCATCATCAGGGAATGATGTCCATGTTAGAGGAGAATGCAGACATGTACAAAAGATATTATAAAAGTAGATATGACAAGAGTTGACAATTGACTGGATCTGTAAGATGTGAAGAGTCAAAGATGACATCTAGGTTGAGAGGATGGGTAACTGGAAGGATTGTGATACTCTCAACAATAATAGCGAAGTTAGGAAGAGGAGGAGGTTTGGAGTGAGGGAGATGAATTCAATTTTGGACATGTTGAGTTTAAGGTATCTATGAGACATCTAGTCCAAGTTAACAAATAGGCAGTTGGAAATGAAAGATTGGAGGTCAAGAGAGATGTTAGGGCTAGAAAAGTAAATCAGGGAAACATCAGCATAGAGATGAAAAAACTGATGAGATTAACAAGAAAATATAGATGGGAGGACAGAGTAGGGCCAAGGACAAAGTCATAGGGGATACTCATGATTAGTGGACATGACCTCAGTGAAGATCCAGCAAAGGAGACTGAAAAGGAGTGGTCAAGCAGAGGGAGAAAGGAATATTACAAAAGTTTAAAGTGGAGCATTTAAGGAGAAGAAGGTGATTGAACATGCCAAAGGATACAGAGGAATCAAGAGGGAGCACTATCATATCCACTAGATTAGCAAAGATGACAAAAAATAAAACTATAAATGTTGACAAGGCTTTGGGAAATACACATTAATATTCCATTGGCTGAACTGTGAATTAGTTCAATTCAACAGTCTGGAAAACAACTAATTTTGTTGTTGTTGTCTTTTATATGCTAAAATTATCATATTAGTTGATTATTAAATTCATAATGTAAAAGAAAATTATTTAAAAGGAAAATAAATATCAGCCTTTTAAAATCAATACTGTCAAGTATTGACAGCACTAGGATATTCAGAAGCATCTTGTATTAGAAACTTCTATGGATCTGGTGTCTATGGATATGACAATGGTCAATTTGTGTAAAACCATAACTAAAGCTTGGGAATAGGGCAACTTGAGATAGAATAACTTTTCAGAACATAGTGAAACTCACATGGGTTGCAATCTAGCAAGTTGGGTGAATGACATTTCTGTAGTGAATTTATGGGAGGACTTGTGCAAGAGTCACAAAGACAGGCACAAATGGGTAGCAATCTGCTTTTTTGGAGGGAAACAGTCTTATCAGTGATATTGTTAGTGCGATGGAGTACTGAAACTAAGTTTCTACCTTTTATGTACCCAAAACTATCCCAGAATGCTCATCATTATCTATAGGATATATAGCCAATAACACTTTGCATCTTTCCCAATATTGCAGGTTTCTCCTCACACTGACATGTAATGTATTTTTATGATATTTCTGAAAGATTTTATTACCCCAACTCTCAACACCAGTGGGGATTTCCTTTCTCCACAATAAGTCATTTTCATTGATGGCAACAGAGGAAGGATAGGAGTCCCTTATGGATTCAACCTTTTAAAAAGGCATGAAGCTTCACCGCATCACATAAATCAAACACTCATAGACCCTGCATTTTCTGCTAGTACTGCCTTTATAAGTTGTTCAACTACCACTGGAAAATCTGTTGAACTAGATATAAAAATGAACTGTCCCATTCTTATCTGGTCTGAAAACATAGTAAATCCAGGAGCTGTTCACTTATATTTATTCCCTTATACAGGTATCATTTAAATACTTCTGGTTTCGTTGGTCAAGATTATGAGTCACTTTATGATATGAATGCTCCAAGGAATAGTTGTGAATTGAGGAGGATGATATGATACCTGTGTTGCTGGGGGTTAAGAAATGTAGGTCATGAGCTAAGTGCCAAGGCAGCTCCGGTCTCTCTCTGGGTTGTAACTCAGACATCCCTGAAATACCTAGTACAATGAGTGTTATCTCCAATGGTGCCCCCTTGTTCTTGGTTAGTTCATGTAATTCTATATCATGCTATTCTCATGGTCCATACTTGAAACCCCTAGCTTCCTTCAAACCTCATTTTAAATGTCATCTCTCATGAAACCTTTCCTTACTTTCCTAACTGTCACAGCTGTCCCCTCTGCCATGAATTTATTTTGAACTTATTTCTTATTTATTTATCTGTGGACATGTTGTCTCCATTGTTACCTTGAGGGTGGGAACAACTATTTAACTTTTGACTTTGTATTCCAAGAGCCTGGCACAAAATAAGGATTTAATAAATGCTCTCTTTAAGTTGAATTGAAGACAATACAAAATTCAAATATGTAGAGTAAGTCCTGGTTTTCAGAAATTGGCACAGGTATGTGAGATGTAAAAATAACCTTATTTAAGAAATGTTTTAGTACTACTATGAAGAAAGGCAAACTCAGGATGAAGGAAAGATTGTTATTACAGTTGGTGATGCACATTGTAATTTCGGAGAAGACAAAAGAGCTAAGAGAAGAAATCCAAGTGAATATAACATTTTCATTGGAGACCAATTGCATGAAATTTAACTACAAAGCACAAACTAGGAAGATTTCTTCTCTACCAAACTGTAGAGTAGATTCATATAGCTTTCAGGGTGCTGGATAAGAGGATCTCTGAAATCTATTCCAGTTCTACTATTCCATACTCTTTCCTCCATGGTCAGTAGCATTTACCCTAGAAGGAACCATAAAAGGAAATGGTTTGAGCAAATATCTAAAATAGCTATTGTATAATTCTAAGGGTAAACTGAGATGTATTATTAGCATAGCACTGGAATTGAGTAGGTGCTGTATGGTTTTACTTCATAGAAATGCTTGCAAATTTCTATAGTATATGTATATGTAGGGTTTATATTGGGAAAAAGCCATAAAATACAGTAATAAATGAAAAGCCATTAACACTTAAACTCTGTGCAATATAGAAGCCCAAACATGGTGACCTGTTTAAATTATATTTTAGACAGTGAGTCAAAACTTAAGATACTATGACCTATGAAAGCCTTAATAAGTATATTGTGACCAATATGTGACTGGTACATGATCTATACACAAACTTATATTTGGGCATAACATTGACTTAACTCCCAAGCTCATTACTAAGTCGAAAACCAAAAATATCCACCAATCAGTAGTAATGTACCCTCTAGCTCCTCCTGCTTCTTTCTGTTTTCTAAAATTACCTCAGGGATTTTGTGGTTCTTTAGTGAGGATCCACATTCTGTCTGGATGCTGCCCCAGACAGAAGATTGCTCCTGTTTGTAATCATTCATAATGATTAATTAAACTACTACCTATAATCAATCAAGAGTTCTGTGGCCTCTTCCTTTAGTATCAAAAAAACACCCTATTTTTATAGGGGAGGTACAAGGTTCCACAGTCAGGGGAATTCCAGACCTTACATTATAATATACTATATATAAATATCATATATTTTGTTTTTACATTTGTACATATTACATATATATATATATATATATAACTATATGGCACTTCAAATGCCTGATGATGTTATGCTATTCTGGGATATATACATACTTACATGCATACACATAACATTTGTATTGGTTTTAGTCTATAACCATATCTTATCTCAGTGATTTAAATTAAGCATTGGATATTAACTCAACTAGCCCTCTTAATAGCTTTTCATTACCTTAGTTG
This sequence comes from Vombatus ursinus, assembly GCF_900497805.2. Classification (NCBI taxonomy): domain Eukaryota; kingdom Metazoa; phylum Chordata; class Mammalia; order Diprotodontia; family Vombatidae; genus Vombatus; species Vombatus ursinus. The sequence goes on from NW_020954227.1 coordinate 1,152,722, forward strand.
CAATGAACAATAAGACCATTGGTTCTTGTTGAAATTCTATAGATGATGAGAGTTGAAGACTTTATGACTGGAATCTCACTTTCTTATAGAAATAAATCAGTACCATAATATTATTCTTATGCACAATGTGTTAAGTATGAAAAGATTAAATTAAATAAGTTCAGCAGAACACAAAGCATAATTTATTGTCTTTCATCTTTCTTTGTATCCCTAGCACTTAGCACAGTGCCTAGCACATGCTTAATAAATGTTTATTGCTTGACTGACAAAAAAATTCACTGTAAATGACAATAATCATTCTAAGCAAAGCTACAGAGACCTGTAGCCACCCTTGCTTTAGATGAAACAAAATTATAACCAAAAAAGTAATTTTTTATATCACCCACACACAAAAGCCCTGTCACTTAGACTTAAATACCTTCCTTTTTTTTCTCTTTTTTTTTTTTGGCTAGGCAATGGGACTAAGTGACTTGCCCAGCGTCACACAGCTAGTAAGTGTCAGGTGTTTGGTCTGAGGCTGGATTTGAACTCAGATCCTCCTGACTTCAGGGCCGGTGCTCTATCCACTGCGCCACCTAGCTGCCCCCTTAAATACCTTTCTTAAAGTTACAAGATGCTTAAAAGTTCACACATTCATTATTTTTCTTAGTTGTTAGACTTGTAGAAAAACTTTACTTCTTGAAAGAGGAATCTTTTTATTTCCATCTTCTATTTTGTCTTTCCTAAAGGTCCTTTAAGTGATATAATGTGGTTATAGACAAATCTTTAATAATAAGATGATCAAGACTGTAGTACAGCTTTTGGCTTTCAGAGCAGGATCATGGCAGAGGGCAGGAACAAGTGCCTCACCAAAGACAGCAAAAAAGGAGTCAAGAAGAAAGTAGTTGATCCATTTTCAAAGAACGATTGGTATGATGTAAAAGCACCAGCTATATTCAACATTCCCAATATTGGCAAGACCCAAGGAACAAAAATTGCCTCTACAAGGGCAGAGTTTTTAAAGTGAGCTTTGCTGATCTGCATAATGATGAGGTTGCTTTTCATAAATTCAAGTTAATTACTGAAGACATTCAGGGTAAAAATTGACGAATTTCCATGGAATGGACCTTACCCAAGACAAGATGTGCTCCTTTGTCAAAAAGTGACAGACCATGATTGAAGCCCATGTTGATGTCAAAACTACTGATGGGTACTTGCTCCACCTCTTTTGTGTTGGTTTTGCCAAAATGTGCAACAACCAGATCCATAAGACCTTTTATGCCCAGAACCAACAGGTCCATCAAATTCATAAGAAAATGATGGTGATCATGACCTGAGAGGTGCAGACAAATGACTTGAAAGAAGTTGTCAATAAACTAATTCCAGACAGCATTGGAAAAGACATAGAAAAGGCTTGCCAGTTTATTTACCCGCTCCATGATGTATTTGTCCGAAAAGTCAAGATGCTCAAGAAGCCCAAATTTTAATTGGGAAAGCTAATGGAATTGCATGGTGAAGGTGATGGCTCTGGAAATCCTTCAGAAGACAAAACGGGCACAAAAATAGAAAGGGCTGATGGCTATGAACCACCAGTTCAAGCATCTGTCTAAGAACTATTAAAGATTGAAAAATAAAAATTTATCATTGTGAAAAAAAAGACTATAGTACAAAAATTTGTCCTTGTGTTCTTAATGCAGATACAAGAGACTCAAACCAAGTGGCTAAGAAGTTTCTTTGAAGCTGTCAGTAGGAGAACCTGATTAATTTCTTGTCCCATCTCATAACTCCCTATTACACGTCAAAACCTCTCATTAAAATAGGAAGTAGACAATGACATGGCTATGTACAAGGTTCAAGGTCCTATGTTTAAACGTTTTAAGTTGAAAGTGGATAATTGCTGGTTGGAAACTTTAAAAGGTCACACAGGATGACTTTGAGAAAAAAGGTTAAAAGTTACATACATTTTTCAGGTAAGAACTGGTGAAACTTTCCTAAGAGGATCAAAATGCTTTTACACAAATCTATAGGGTTTTGTAAAAATTGTTAATTTAGTTCTATATGTTTCAATAATATAAAAAAATGATATTACATGGTTACATGACTAGTAACTTGAGTTCCAGTGTAGTAAAAGTTATATAAATGTTCACTTGACACTTCCAGATTGCTAATTAAGTAATCCATTTTCAAAATTTAGGAGTTTAGGTCAAAGTAGCATGCTGCTTGAACACCAGATAGCCTCAGAAAAAGGTATTAAAATATATTGATATACACCAAGCTTATGTGTTAAACCAAAGGGGGCAATCTCTGAGAATGAAGAGGCTCAGTTGCAGAGAGGGTAGTAGAATCCAGAGGAATGGAACTGATAAAGGTGGAAAATAGGTCCTACTACATATCTAAACAGTCTCCCTATAGCAATATCTTAATTGGTTCCCATTGTAGTCTGGGGGATATAGACTGTAACAAGCTGAGGAGGTAGGGTTCATACAATAGAGAGTAAGCAGTGAGGATTTTTAAAAATAGTATCATAGTACTGACCCTCTGAAGTAAAAATACTAGTAATAAACAATTAAGAAAAAAAATTCCTCAAAAATACCATGGAGATTCATTCTAATTTCCTAACAGAAAAAAAAACTGACTGAAGAAGGAAAAAAATTATCAAACATGAAAGAAAAGAACAATCTCAATAGAAAAAAATACTTCATAGTAAAAGAAAACTAAGTCAAAATTCCCTGAAGAAATGAAAATATTCAAAAATTTTTTTACAAATTCCTCTGAAATGACAAAGAATTTTCAAAATGGTTGAGAAAAACAAAGAATTATGTGAAAATATCAAAGAAATGAAGACAAATTAGAGAAACTAGTATATTTTGAAAGAACAGAGATGCTCCTTATAACAGTAGATTATCTGAAAAAAAGAGTAGAAATGTAATGCAAAAAATTAAGAGACAAAAGAAAATATAACAAAACAAAATCTTAAATTTAAAAATGCATGAATACACTAAAGTTATACAAAACAGAAATAAGAAAGGAAGAAATCTAAAAGTTAGGAGCCTTACTCCAAACTCACAAAAAAAACCACAAATCTGAATATCACATTCCAAGAAATAATATAGAAATATTGGAAGCATATGACAAAATACAGATTGAATTTATAAAACAATATCAGAAACAAATCTCAAGTTTATCTTACCAAGATACATCATCATTAAATTTTAGAATATCATCAAAGAACAACTTACATAGGCATAAAGGAGAATTAAACCTTCTAATTCCAAGGAAAAACCACAGAATAACACAGGATTACTCCATAGTTAAAATGAATTGAAGAAAAAATAGAATACAGTATTATAAAGAGCAAAGTATTTTGGTTGACATGGAAAAATAACATCTTGCAAAGCTGAGGTTAAAAAAAATCAAAGAAAATAGTTGGATACTCAGGAAAGGTGAAAATGTTGGATTATCCTTTCAAAAGAACCCAAAAGTTCATATATTTAAATTGAACAAAAAGCAGAAAATTAAATTTGTTAAGATAGTAATGAAAGATCAAGGAATGAGGTATTTATTTTCACGTAGCTAAGGCTAGACATGGACATGAATTTGGGAAGTCTTTCTATTTGTTGTTTGGTTTTCATTAGAGGAAAAACAAAAATCATGTTGAGAAAGAATGGTAAAAACAACAGAGAATAAATGGGCTAAAGAATCAAAGGAATGAAATTTTAAATTGGAAAAAAATAGGAGGAAAGATGGTAGAAAAAGGTAAATAACATTTCAAAGGGAAAATGTCATCTCTGTATTAGTAAATCAATAATTAGGAAATACTGCTAAGAAGTAGAAAGGACAAGGAATTATTAATATGGTTGCCCATATCAGAAATTGAGAGAAGAGGTGAAAGAAAAGGTTGGCACAGCTGTAGAGAATCATCGGCACAGATCACAGAAGCAGAAAATGGAGTTGAATACAGCCAACAAAAGGGAAACAATCCATCATCAGTATGAAGCATTCTGATGCATGGCAAGGTTTGGGGGGAGGCAGAATGCACACTTCAAGAAATCATCTTTTACAAGAAGAAGTAAAATCTTGATACTAACTCCCAGGCAGGAAAGGAAATGATCAAAACTGGTGGAAAGTCACAACTCAGAGAGCGTTCATAGATTCAAAGGAAGTCTAGCTTGACATCAAGAGGAATGGGAGGAAAAGATAAGAAAGGAAAATTGGGCTTCTCAAACAAGGGTAACAGAACCCATTATACCCCATTATATCCCGCTGCTTCTATTTAGAATTTGCATTCCTGAGAATAGACCCTTAGAGAATACTGGAAAAGATAAGGTGTAAGAAAGGTGGTAGAACGAAAACTTTTTTTTCTTTTCAAATTACTATTGCTCAAATAGAAAAATGAAGGTGATCAAATGACAAGAGACTGAGGAGATCGTGTAACATACATAAAAACTGGAAACGGAGGAAGAGGAAAAGAGACAGAAAACTGGAGAGAGTTAGGAAAGGAGAGGGGAAAGGAGAGGTGAAGCGAAAAGGAAAGAATAAAATAAACTCAAGGAATTTAGGATTAAGGAAGACAATGGGAGAAAACGTGGGTGAGGGGGACCTGATTCAGATTTTTATGAATGTAAGAAAATGCTAACCAAAGACTCCTCTAATTTATTTAATTTACAATGTGAGCTTTTATATTTAGTTTTTTTATTCATTTGGAGCTTATCTTGGTGTATGCTGTGCAATGTGAGTTTAAACCTGATTTTTGCAAGACTCTCGTAAAGTTTTCCCAGGAGTTTTTATCAAATAGTAAGCAACTCTGAGGTCCCACTTTATACTCATCACATTACTAAAGATGACAAAAAATGACAAATATTGAACACAATATTAGAAAATAAATCTGTAGATGGAGCTGTGAATTGGTACAACTATTTTGAAAAGCAATTTGGAACTATACACCAAAAGTTAATAAACTATACATACCTTTTGACCCAGCAATGCCATTACCTGATTCATAACCTCAAAGAGGAAAAAGAAAAAGGACACAGTACTACATGTGCAAAAATATTTATAATAGTTCTTCTTGTTGTATCAAAGAACTAAAAATGAATAGGGTGCCTATCAATTGGGGAATGCCTAAATAAATTATTGTATATGAACATAATAATACTATTGTGCTGTCAAAAATTACGAGAACATTTGAGAGAAACTTAGAAAGATGTATATGAACTGATTCAGAATTAAGTGAACCAAATTTGTTCTATAACAACAATTTATACTATAATAACTATAGCAGTTTATACTATAACATTGTAATAACAAACAATTTTGAAATAACTAAGAATTCTAATTGATGCAATAAGCTAACATGATTCCTGAGGACAAATGATGACTAATGCTACTCACCTCTTGATGGAGAAGTGATAGAATAAATATGCAGAATGAGACACATTTTAGGACATGGCCAATGTGATTTTTTTCTCCATTATGCATATTTATTGTAAGGTATTCCCCATGAGAAGGGGAAATAAAGAAATGCTTCACCATTTTAAACATTTTAAATGAGGTAGATAGATGTGGTTGGGAGTGGAGATGTCTCTAAACTTGAGAATCTCACATTTCCTTTGAGCTACTGCAATTCTGCTTTTACTCATAAAACAGCACCTTCTTTGATGAGAGAATGTCATGCTGCGCAGTCTTGAGTCAATGTCACATATCTCACATATATCACAATCAACTCCAAAGTTCTTCACAAAAACCTTGAGATTGTCCTTATATCATTTCTTCTGACCTCCATATCAGTGCTTGCCTTGTATGAGTTAAATAAAAAATAGTCTTTTAGGAAAACTTATGTTTGGCATTTGAATGATATGACCAATCCATCAGAGATGCACTCTCGGCAGTAGGATTTGAATGCTTTACAATTCAGCTCAAGAAAGGACCTGTGTCTGGTACTTTTACTATTGATCTTCAGAATCTTCTTAAGACAATTCAGATTGAAGTAATTCAGTTTCCTGACATGGTGCTAGTAAACCGTCCAGGTTCACAGACATACAATAATCAAGTCAGACCTTCAGTTTGGGAGGTAGTATAATACTTCTCTCCCACACTTTCCTTGGACCAGCTTACCAAACACTGAGCTAGCTCTGGCAATGCATTCATCAACCTTATCATCTATGTGTATATCCCGGGAAAGTATATCCCTGAAAGAATTCAGAATTTCTCCATTTGCTGAAACTGACATAATACTGATGAACTTCTCTGAGCAACCAAATTTTGCCATGATCTTCCACAAGCCTTCACAATTAACAATATCAAAGGCCTTGTTTAGATTAATGAACACTGCTCTGCTCCTGGCATTTCTCCCGAAATTGTCTGACAACAAACACCATATCAACCATTACTCAGCCATTTCTGAAGCCACACTGATTCTTGAGTAGATTGCCATCTTACAGGTGAAAGATCAGCCTATTAAGGAGGACTCTGGCAAGAATCTATCCATAATGATTGAGAGATTCCCTTGTGATATGTCACAGGACAACATATTTCCTTTTCCTTTATGGAAATGAACAGTGGAGGCATCCTTGAATTCTTGAGGGATAACTTCCTCTTGCCACATAGCCCAGAAAATCTGTCAGTTTTTGTATGAGTAGTGGACATCCTGTCTTGTAAATCTCAGTTGAAATAGAATCAGCACCCTGTGTTTTGCCACATAAGAGGAGTCTAATTGCATTCAAAATCTCTCCTTCCTTTGAAAGTTTGGCTACAAAAAGATTGACTTCAACCTAAGGTATACAGTCAATGGCTTTAGCATTAGTTGATGATGGTCTGTTGAGAATCCTATAGAGATGTTCAACTCATCTCTACAAGATAATGACCTTATCACTAATCAAAGTGACTCCATCAACACTGAGCAACTGAGATTGGTCTTTGGCCTATAAACAGCCTTCAGGGCATCATAAAAGCACTTTGGATGGTTACTCTCTGCATAACACTGAATTTTATCTGCCTCATTACTGAGCCAAGAATCCTACATCTCTTTAAGCTTTGCTTGTACTTTACTTTTAATTGAGTTAAACATTGTCTTCCTAAAGAATGAATTATCCTGCTAATAAACCCTGTAAAATTCTAATTTTTTGCTTAGCAGGTTCTAAATTTTCCATCATTTTCATCAAACCATTGTGAAGTTTGTGAGTTTTCTGGTCCAGATGAGTAAATGCAGAGCTCTATACCATATCCCTGAAAGCTGCCCACTAGTTTTCTGCTCCTCTCTTCCCAATCATGTGTTGACTCAGCTTCCCCTCCAAGTTAGCAACATACTGTTCACCCTCAGAGAACAACTCTAATCTGTTGACATTAAGTATTGTGACAGTCATCTTGCCTTGGAGCTGTCTTTTGTTACATGAGGAGACGATAAATCTGGTATCAGTCCAGTACCCTGTGCCACACGTCACCTTCATCATTCTCACACACTGTCTGTTTCTTCTCCTTACATTGACGTAGTCTATTAAAAGCCAATATTTGCTGCACAGGTGCATCCATGAAGTTTTATTGCATTTAAATAAATGGAAGACAGTGTTGGTGATGAGAATGTCATGAGAAACACAAATCTTCAGTACTAAGTAACTGTTACTATTTCTGACTCCATTCCAGCCAAGGACTCCCTACCATCTCTGGTAATACGTGACTGCTCTGGCATTAAAGCCACCCAGAATTACAAGCTGATGCTCTTTTGGTACATTGATAATGAGGATCTCCAGGTCTTCACATTTTTTCTTTGACCTTATCAGCATTTGCCATTGACGAAGTGCATTTTTGCAAGTGCCACTTGACTCTCATTCACTCCTTTTGGGAGACCTACTCCACATTTATGGTGCTCCCCATCACTTCAGCCCCTCCAGAAAGCATGTATCCAGTGCTGACTTCAGTAAGCTGGCCTTCATTTGCCAGCCTTGTTTACTCAAGGCTGCTATTTGGATTCGATACCTGCTGATTTCTCTCACTACAAGAGTTGTTTTTCTTTCAGGTCTACTAGATTTTGTGTTGTGCATTAGCATGCACATATTCCATATACCAATAGTAACTGGAATCATCTTTTCAAAAAATTTTGTACTTTTTTTGTGTTTCAATGGAAGTGTGGGATCCCTTCCAACTGTGGTAAGCAGGCCAGGGTTGAGTGAAGCAGACATTTGGGGGGTACCTTTTCTAGTCCCTTTGTCATGCCAGGATGTGAGCAGTGCTGTCCTTAAGAAAGACTGCTCAGACACCCAGGGGGCTGCCAAATCCCACTGTTCTTTCTAGTATTGTCTAGTGAGAAGACAATCCTGTGGCCTGGGCTGCTTATATGAAGGGTTGTGACTATAGCTCCCAGTGTATCTGTACCTGTTTTTTCATCACTTGCCTGTCATTAGAGGATTTTGAGGTAGGTAAAAATGGTAAAATGGTATGGGTGATATCTTTTGATTCACACATAAATTGGATATAAGTGAGGCAGTGTTGCATGAACTGGTCTGTCTCACTTTTCCAGTCATCAAAGTCCAATGGAAAGACAAAAGTCAAGATGACTGGTGATGGCTTGGGATGCATTGTCTGACATCTTTCATGTCTAGCCAAGCTCCAAGAGCTCTATAGCATTTGCTGCAGCAACATTCATGGATATTGAAACACATTGTTTTCATCCACCCATTATGCTGGGGGAAGTCTTCACATGCTGGAGATAGACAACTTCCTAACTCACCATTGGATTTGAGACCCCTCAGAGACCCTTAATCTGTTTAGTCTGCATGCTTAAATAAGGGTGTACCCATTGTGCATGCTACAGCTTCTTGGAGTCACAGATGAGAGTTGGGGGAATCAGATGGACAGGTAGAAAGCAGCCCTGAAAAGGCTTTGGCAGCCCTCACACGAGAGGTGCTAGTCTTCCCTGAACACCCCTACACTCCAGTAAGATATAAGTATTTAATGAAAGATAATACAACTTTAACAATTAAAACCCTAAATATGAATGATCAAATTCCCCAGTAAAAGGGGGGGAAGAGAAGAATGAATAAAGTGAGGGTGGAGAGGTAAGGAGAACAATTTGCTACATCCAAAAAACTATTAAAAATTCAAAATAAAATGAATTGATGGAACAAAACCTATTATTGTTCAGACAACTCAAAAAAGTAGAAGATAAAATTACAATTTCATATTAGGAGGCAATATAAATTGGTAAAATTAAGAGAGGCACAAGGCAACTCCATGATGCTTAAAGATGTCAAAAAATTTTACATAAAATATATATACCGATTGCCGTGACAGTTAAATTTTTGAAAGAAAAGCCAGGAGCACTGAAAAAAGATGCTGATGGTTTCACAATAAGATTAGGAGTAATGGGGGGGAGGGGTCAGAGCCAAGATGGTGGAGTAAAAGCAATGACTTGCTTGAGATCTCCCCCAAACCCCTCCAAATACCTGCAAAAAAAAAAAAAATGTCTCTAAACAAATTCTAGAGCAAAAAGACAAAAATACAGAGTGAAACAAATTTCCAGTCCAAAACAACCTGGATGGTTGATTGGAAAGATTTGTTGCACTGGGCAACAACGCAGTTCAGCATGGGCCATGCAGGCAAAGACAAGGCCTTAGTGAACCTGGAGTAGGCCTCAGGGGACTGAATCAAAGGGAACTGTGGCAGTTCCCAGACTTCTCAAATCACAAATGCCAAAGACAACTTGGAAGGTCAGTAGGAAAGGTCTGCTGGACTTCAGTGAAAGAGGAAATCAATCTGGCCTGAGTCCTGGTACAGCACCAGAATAGAGGCTACTTCTGGAGCTCTAGGCTCAGAGATGGTGGGGGGATCAAGCGGCTAATCACAGGAGATTGCAGGGATCTCTTTGCTGATGCTGAGGCAGGATTCTTTTGCTTTGCCTGTGCTTTGATCTGAGTCACAGTCCTGGGTGGCTGTCGAGGGGCAGAGTGGAGCTTGTGACAGCAGTGGAGAGGGAATCCTCCTCACAGTTCCAAGGCAGAAAAAGACTGCTTGTGGTCACTCATAGACCAGAGCACAGGCAAGGAAAGGAGTAAACACCTCTCCTTTGATTATATCACCTTGGAACAACTGAAAATTTACAGGTCCTTAGAAATATCTCTGAAAACAGCTGCACAAAACCCCTAAAGCTTGGGACAGTACATTCTCCACACTGGAAGCAGACTTCTACCTTAACAAAGAGTTTAAAACTCAAGTAA